>NC_057389.1:102443843-102572355 GCF_019320065.1 Cervus canadensis
GGCGTGGGTTGCCATGCCCTCCTCCAGGGGATCTTCCCGACCCAGGGATTGAACCTGGGTCTCCTGCACTGCAGACAGATTCTTTACCATCTGAGCCCCCAGGAAGGACCCCCCGTGCCCTTAACTTGCTTTAAATGAGAACCTAGGATGAGGTGCCACTCTCCCAGCAGAGGGCCCGCCCCTCCTCCCTCAAGCACACTTGCCACTGCGCTTCCCTCTTTGCATTGTGAGCCGCTCTGGGTAGGCCAGGGGCTGGGAAGCTTCTGGCCTGTTTTTCTTTTTTTCCTTTCTTCTCTATTTTTCAGATCTTCCTGAAGAAGGAAGTGGTAACCCACTCCAGTATTCCTGCCTGGAGAATCCCATGGCTAGAGGAGCCTGATGGGCTATAGTCCTTGGGGGTCAAAAGAGTCAGACACAACTGGGCGACTAAACCACCACAACCACTACTTTTTGGATCTTAGCTCCCTGGCCAGGGATCGAACCTGCATCCCCTGCATTGCAAGGTGTATTCTTAACCACTGGACCACCAGGGAAGCTCTTCCTGTTTTTATAAGTAAAGTTTTATTGGGACCCAGCCACACTCATTTGTTTACACACGGTCCTTGGTGGCTTTCTCATCACAAGGGCAGAGTGAACAATGGTGAGAGAGACAGATAGCCTGAAAAAGCCCAGACTATTAATACTTACTACCTCGTCCTTTAAAGAAAAAGTGCTCAGATGCCCCGGCTAGCTTTCTGAGGGCAAGGACTGCACACTTTTGCATCTTCCCATCCCTAGCTCTTAGCCTAGTTCCTTCAACAGGATGGTCAATACCTGTGGAGTGAATGAGTAAATATTGCCATGTTACATTTTTAATTACAGATTTTAGAATAAACATTTTATCCCTGGATGATCTGGCTCCAGCTGTCAGTGAGAAATCAGACTTGGAATGGAAAGTAAGTACAGTGAACCAATTTTTTGTTTCTTTTTTTAAAAAAAGATTTATTTATTTATTTTACTACTCTGGCGGGGCCAGGTCTTAGTAGCGGCATGCAGGATGTTCTGTCTTCATGGTGGGACTCTTTAGTTGTAGCATGTGGGATCTTAGTTTCCCGACCAGGGATTGAACCCGGGCCCCCTGAATTGGGAGCTTGGAGTTTTAGTCATTGGACCACCAGGGGAGTCCCTCAGTTGATTTTTCACTTTAGATCTTTACGTGGAATGGTTTGCAACCGTGATGCTTCATTTAGGTCAGCAGTTCTCACCTGGGAACACTTGGCGATGTCTGGCGACATTGTGGTCATAACTGTGGTGCTGGGTGCTACTGGCCTCGAGTAGGTGGTGGCCAGAGATGCCGCTCAGTGTCCCAGAGAGCACAGGGCGGCCCGCACTGCAGAGAGTATTTGTGTCTTGAATGTCAACGTGTCGATGTGCAGAGACCCTGATTTCAGGTGATAAGAGAGGAATTATTTAACGTATCAGATGATTAGAGCAGGTCCCACTTCAACCTCCCCACAGCAATTCCTGCACTGACCTGTATTTATTCCAGCGCCCCATGGTGATTCTTGCTGTATTGGTAACCACCTCACCATCAGCGCCATGCAGCATTCAGGATTGACATGCAGGATCCACCAGGGTTCCCCCACCAGGGTTCCCCCACCAGGGTTCGAATCAGGGCCCCTTCCAATAGAAGTGCAGATTCTTAACCACTGGAACACCAGGGAAGTCCCAGCACAGGTTTTAATAAAACATAATAATGACAACACATTTCACCCACCTGCTGCTAACACATGCTCACACTATCAGTGTTAAGTGCAGCAGCTTCGTGCTGAAGGGTTTCAAGAATCCTGCTCGCAATACTTGGCCTGCCCAAATCTAGAAAGGACTGTGTAGACCCTCACCTGCTGGGTCCCCGGGGTGCCCTCACTTCTAATGCAGTGGTATTTTGATTGTGTAAATTTTGATTGTGTTGCTCATTCGAAAATACTTGCCAGTTACCTCTGCCATCCTTCATTTTAGGAAGAAGGTCAGGGGGGCAAGGCATCCAGTGGAAGGCCCTGGGCAGGAGATTCCCGCTCTGAGAGCGAGATCTCCGAGCGCCTGAGTGAGCCGTCAGCCTCGTCCCCTGGGCCCCAGGGCATTTGTTGCCTGGGGCCGACGTCTCTGGAACCTGTGGCCAGCGTGGGGAGCTTGACTTACTCAGAAGATTTTGAAAAATCCCCCAGTCCCACAGCATCTGAGTCAACGGCCTGTTCAGAGGAGTCTCCCGACAGGACACTGGCCACTCAGTCTGAATTTTCTGCAAGTCTGAAGTCACGGAAAAAGCGGGCCAGGGGTGTCCCAAGAGTCGTGGTGAAGGAGACGGCTGTGCAGACACCCGACCCCGCCTTCACCTACCAGTGGGCTGAGGGTAAGGACGTGGCCTGAGGGTCGGAGGAGGGAGGGGCAGGCCGGAGGAAGTGATCGGCAGGAGCGCCCGGACCAGGAGGTCTGGGCTGTCATCAGCCAGCTGGTGGGACCTCAGCCCCCTGTTTCCTCTTCCACAGAAAAGGGGAGCTCCCTGGGTATTCCCCACTGTCTCCCAAGCTTCAAAACACTGAAAGGTTTCAAACCAAAGACTAAAGCAGTGGTTGTCAGTGGGGCTGATCCTGGCCCCCAGGGACATCGGCAAGGGTGGGTGACTGACTGTCTCTGGGTGGAGGCTGGGCCGCTGCTCACACCCTGCAGTGGCCAGGAAGGCCCCACCAGAGAGTGACCCTGCCCGAAATGTCAGGTGTGACAGGGACCGCCTTCCAGGACAGCACATCCTCAGATGCTCTGGGATCGCAACTTTGGATGCACACACGTGCTGCTTCTTTTTCTCGTCAAGACCAGGGGTCCCCAACCTCCAGGCCACAGACCACTACAGGTCTGTGGTCTGTTAGGAACCTGGTTGTACAGCAGGAGGTGAGCGGGTGAGCGGTGGGTGAGCGAAGCATCTTCTGTGTTTACAGCTGCTCCCCATCACTTGCATTACCGCCTGAGCTCTGCCTCCCGTCCGATCAGCGGCAGCATAACAAATGTAATGCGCTTGAGTCATCCCCAAACTGTCCCCCCGCATCACCACCCCCACCCCAGTTGGTGGAAAAATTGTCTTCTACAAAACTAGTCCCTGATGCCAGAAAGCTTGGGGACCCCTGGTCTAGGCAACACCCACGATGCAGACAGAGCTTCTTCCCGGGCTGTGCACTGGGATGCAATTCCTGCTTTTTAAAGTTTATTTATGTATTTTGGCTGTGCTGGGTCCTTGTTGCAGTGCATGGGCTCTTCATTGAGGCAGGTGGGTTTTTCTCTAGTTGTAGCACTCAGGCTTAGTTGCCCCACGGCACATGGGAACTTAGTTCCTGGACCAGGGACTGAACCTGCCTTGGAAGGTGGATTCTTAACCACTGGACCATCAGGGAAATCCCTGCATGTTCTTGCTTGATCTGCTCATTTGAATCTGGGGGCTTCATGATATTTCTGTCCAGACCTTGCACCTGGCCAAGGGGTGTGACTGTTCTGTTTCTCAGGGAGGCAGGTCAGTCAGATGGGCCCAGTAGAATCACTGGAAGGTATTCAAGAGGATTTTAAACCCTGGCTCTGTGACTCAGAAACCTCCGAGTCCCTCCCCATGTCTTCCTGCTGCCTTTCTGACAACAGAGCCTTTGGGCAGCAAATGGGCGCATGTCTGTTTCTTTCGTGGCAATTTAGACATGCTTTCGTGGTGCTGATTTCCTAGATTAGGCCTGACATCAAAAGGAAGGAGAAAAAAGGCAGCGTAAATAAATCAGCCTGTTAAGAGCCCAGGGAACATCTGAAGGTCACAAATGGCTGTCAGAGGAGGGCCCATCCAGGGAAGGGCAGCCGCCCTGAGCTGAGTGACTGCTTCAGCCAGCTCACCTGACCTGTGTATTGAACAAGGAGAACCTACCAGAAAGATGGAGGCAGGTTTGGGGAAACTTTAAGAAGCGGAAAGATTAAAAAAAGCAAGGAGAGTGGCCATCACATTCAGAAAGAGAAAAAGACAGACTCACATAGCCTATTTCAGCATCTTACCTGTTTATGAGAAAGTCATTGCTCTGGACCCTGCCCACTCACCTCTCCTCCTGTGTCTGGAGCAGCGGCCGGCGTGGCATCCATCGGACCAGCCCTGGGAGGTGCCTACGTGGACCCGGCACCCATCGCCAGCCATGTCATCAGCGCAGACGCCATAGAAGGTAACAGCCCAGCTCACCTTGTGGGTCCCTGTAGGTGAAGCGGACACATTTTACCTGAAATTTCATGCCCACCCTTGGAGGTGTACGGCCACTCCTAGGGTGCTGGGTTTGGAGAATCTGTTGGTGGGAATGGTCACAGCCACAGGTAACTGCCACAGTTTCTGGGCTCCCAGACGACAGACTGAGTGTCCCAGAACCTTGTCTGTCTTGCAGTAGGACGCCCGTGTTGGAGAAAACAGGAGGGTTAGCAGGGACACTCGCGAGCCTTCCGCCCCGACAGGGCCATCTCTGTGTGTTCCCTCTCAGCCTTTCTCTCCAGATTCCATAGCTGGTTTCCTCCAGAAGGCACTCAGCCAGCACTGAGGGGCCCAGTCCCGTGGACACAGCCCCTGCCTCCTTGCTGAGTGTGGAGGAGTCACGGGGCCTTGGGGAGGCCCCCGCCAAGCCTGGGGTGAGAGGAAGGCGCCAGTGAAGAGGTGACAGTCACTGTAGGAGACCCAGTCTGTGCCAGGTCCCCGTGGGGCCACTGATGCTCACATGAGAGAAGCCAGGGGTCCTCTGGAGCCTGTTCTTTTTCTTACCATTTTTAGAAGATGAAGATGTTAAAATATATTGGTCATAAGTGAAATGTTTATATCTTTAAAAAAAACCCTCATCCTTTTTTTAAACATAATATTGACCTCAGTGACTTTTCCATGAGTATAGTCTTAGTAATGATCATTTTTTAGTAATGATCATTTTTAACCATTGCAGTTATTTTTAATTGTACTTTTATTTTGTTAAAGTTTTACATAAATATTAAAAAAATTTTTTTGGCCATGCCATGTGGCATGTGGGATCTTAGTTTCCTCACCAGGGATCAAACCCGTGCCCTCTGCAGTGGAAGCTTGGAGCCCTAACCACTGGACCATTAGGGAAGTCCCTAAGAATTTTATTTTAATTGCATTTTAAATTATTTTAATTACGTGTCTAAACATGCATGGGTGTCTGCTCAGTTGCTTCACTCGTGTCTGACTCTGCAGCGCTGTGGACTGCAGCCCGCCAGGCTCCTCTGTCCATGGAGTTCTCCAGGCAAGAATACTGGAGTAGGTTGCTGTGCCTCCTTCAGGGGATCTTGTCAACCCAGGGATAGAACCCGTCTCTTGCATTGCAGGTGGATTCTTTACTGCTGGGCCACCAGGAAGCCCCACATGTTTAAACAGACGTAGTGTAAAATTTCCCCTCTTCCTTATTTTGAAGTGTACAATTCAGGAGGGTTAGAGCCACACCATGAGGCTGCACTGCCTGGAGAGCCACGTCCTGGCCTTCCTCCCTCGTGTTGGACGCCGAGGTTGAGGCTTCCAGTGGTGCCTGGGGGCCGAGTGTGTGAGACGCACACACAGGTCAGAGACCGCAGTTCATCTACCACTGAGTAGAAAGGCACATAACGAGGCGAGGCCGCTGCTGCTTCTGGAGGGGGCAGAACCTGCAGAGGGCATCCTGCCACAGCCGAGGGGTGGGGGTGCAGGGCTGCCCAGGGGGTGCGGTGAGGGCTGGGGGCTGGGGCCGACAACTGACCCGAAGCCGGGGTGGCAGCCCTGACCGCATACAGCCCAGCCGTGTTCGCACTCAACGATGTGCTGAAGCAGCAGCTGAGCCTGACGCAGCAGTTCATCGAGGCCAGCCGGCACCTGCACGCGTCCCTGCTGCGCTCCCTGGACGGAGACTCATTCCACTACCACACCCTGGAGGAAACCAAAGAGGTGACCACGGCGCTGCTCCCACTTCCATGGGGGAGAGGGCGGGGGGCTTCCGGGGCTCCCACTTCCATGGGGGAGAGGGCGGGAGGCTTCCGGGGCTCCCACTTCCATGGGGGAGGGCAGGGGGCCTCCGGGGCTCAAACTGGGATGCTGGGAATGCTGGGGCCCCAGCCCCCTTCGGTCCTGGCCAAAGGAGCCCCTTTCTGTCCTTGGCCGTGACCAGGGCTGGGGCAGGGGTGCCTTGTGACATCAGACCAAGGTGCCCTTCTCCTGGGTGAGGGCCCTGCCCCTCCACAGACCCTTCCTGAGGGCCGCCAGTCCAGGGGCTGGTGCTCCGGGGATATCACACTCATCATGTTTTTTCCTCCTCCAAAATTCATTTTTTGTCCGATGACAAAAACATTATTTTATAAAAATTCTGTTGGAGATCTGTTACTTACAAAGTTCTCCATACTTTCAGAGATAATTATTACCAACTTGATATATATTCTTTAGATTTCTCCTATGTAAAATATAAACTGTTAAGCATGTGTACAATATTATGTCACATATTCTATACAACATATAAAATATATAGGTGTAGTATTAAATATGATAATGTGATAGGTGTTTCTTTATAGAAATGGCATCGTACTATACGAATTGTTATGTGAGGTGATTTTTAGCATTTCAGTTACAAATATTTTAGTATTTCTTAAGAAGGACTTAAAAATAATAATCACAATGCCACTGTAATATCAAAACCAAACTGACTTTCCAGTTATCATCATTAGATGTCCAGTGTTCAGATTTCCACTCATCTCATAAAAGGTGTACATTTCCTATTTTTTTCACATGTATCCAGAGTCCTACATCAAGTTTGCTCAGTATTTTTTTAGACTCCTAACCTATATAGCAGGGGTTCGCAGCCCTGAGCAGTGTGAGTGCCCCAAAGGCCTGACCCCCGGCTTTGCCTTGGTGGTAGGGTGGGCCTGGGAGTGGGTGTTCCTCCCATGGGCCCACTGGGGACCCACTCAGAGAACCGCTGCTTACAGGCCAGCCCCCCTTCCCCACCTCTTGTTCCTTAAAGTTTATCGGTTGGAAGAAAACAGGCTGTCGACACTTTGCCATGTTCTGGACTTGGCTGATGGCATCCCCGAGGGGTCCTTGAACTTGTTCCGCTGTTGGACATGTGTGAGCTGAATGCAAGCTGAAGCGATCTGATTCCTTCTGCCTATAGCCCCTGAGTGGCTGGTGGCCTGCTGTGCTCCAGGCCCACACCCCGAGGGGGATACCCGAGCCCTTCTCCCCAGCCTGTATCCTCTGAGGGCAGCCGGGTAGCCCTGCCCCTCTCCCCTTCCAGTCAGGGCTCGCCCCTTGCAGGGTGCCTGCCTGGGTTCAGCCCTCCTGTTGTTTCCACGGCATTGCCCCCTGGCATGCCATCACTCTTCCTCTTAGCCCCTGGAGACAGGTGCCATCCGCAGGACCCAGAGCCTCCGCGCACGGAGGCAGCAGTGGTGACGGCTTCCGTGTGTGTCCTCTGCCCCGCAGTACATCAGACGACACAGGCCCGCCCTGCTGACCATGGAGGAGGCCCTGGAGGAGGTGAAGAAGGAGCTATGGATGTCAGGAGGGGAGATGGACCCAAGGATCTGAGGAGCTGGTCCCATACGCCGGCCGTGACACTCACCCCTGAGACCCCAGGGGGCATTCGGTGGGTGGGGGCGCTCGTCATTTCCAGCCGAGTAGCCCCCGTTTCGTCGGCGTGCCTGTCGTTGGAGAGGACAGCACAGGCCAGTGAAGTGGAACCCAGGTGGAGCCTGTCACCACGCGCGCAGAATGGGGGGATGCCAGCGTGCCAGGTGATGCCACGTGGAGTGGCTCCACCGGGGCAGGTGCTGGCTTCTCAGGGGCTCAGTAGACAGTAGGGGTGAGGAGCCCCCCTGACTAACGAGGGAGCAGGGCCACGCATCCACGCTGGGGACCCCCGTGAGATACCCAGGCAGAGCTCCAACCCAACTCCACGATTCAGACAGTCTGCACTCAGGACACGCCTTCCTGCCCTCCTCAGCCTGAGCATGCTTCTGATTTAAACGCGCAGAGAAAAAGGTCTTTAAAAAAAGGTCTTTATTTGAAGGCAAAACAGTAAAATCCACAATAAATTGTTAACAACACATGTTTACATTTTATCCTGAATCAGACAGGTTTGAACAATTCACAGCTACAGGAAATCTAGAACAAAAATCAGAGTTTATCCTATCAGGTTGAAAAGTTGGAGAGGATTTTGCATCTTATTGAAAAGAATTTTCCAAAAAAGTTTCTGTACAAATGAACGGCACCGCACCACGCTGCCCGTGGATGCCGAGGAGGGCGGCTCCCTCTGGCCTTCCCACCTCTGGGGGCGGGCGGGGACCAGCGAAGGAGGTGGGAGTAGGAGGCAGGGCCGGGCTTGCGCCCACACTCTGGATGAGAACGGGCCGTCTCACACGTGCTGGTGTGGGGTTCCTCTCAGTGAAAAACAAGTAGAGACGCTAAGGGTACAAGTTCTCCAAGGGTGTCATCGTTCGGTGACCTGAAGATGCCTCAGGTGAATTTCCTCAGAACTTTTTGTTTCTGCAGGTAACAGCAAATGGCTAATGTTCAAAGAAAAGAAGAAGGAAAAAAAAAAAATCCTCAACTTAAGCAGCTAAAGTAACTGAATTAAGGGCTGGTATGTCTCAGAGGAAATAGGTTTCAAATTATCTCACTGGGGATCAGCCTAGATCAGTATTCTTTTTTTCTAAAACTAAACCGCTTGGAATAAAAATGAAAACCTCGTTTAACTGCAAATCAGGTTTTGCTTTTTTCCATTTTTAACAAGTGAGCGGTGCCAGCGCCTGGCCTGGCGTGCGTGTGCAGGGCCCCTGCACACACTCCCCCTGGTTTCAGAGGCGCGGGCTGAGGGGAGAGTGAGACGGCCGTGCCTTCAGACGGTGAGAGTTTTTATCCAGGGGTCTTGTGTCTCTTGCTTCACTGTCCGGGGAAATAAGCTTGTGGCCGTGTGGGCTGGGCACCTCCTTGTGATGCCTGTTGCTACGTTAGAGCTGGTTTGCGGGTGGGGCCTGGGCCTTCGGCACCATCCAGCGTGGCACTGGTCACAAGACTGCGTCCGTCTTCCTCCTCTGTCGCTCCCCAAGGCAGAGCCGGGCTGCCCCTGCCATCCTCCAGCAGTGAGCCCAGCAGGGTGGCTCTGCGCGCCGCCTACTTGCACTCCTCCCGGGCCTTCATGCGGGCGATGAAGGAGTAGCTCTTGTTCCTGCGGTAGTTCTCGTAGGGGTCGTCCAGGGCCACGCCCACGCCCTTGTACTGGTCCCACTTGTCCCGCACGTCCCCACCCTTGATGGGGTCCTGGATCCCTTGCTCTTTCACGCCGAGGCCGCCGGATCCACTCCAGCCTGAAGGAGAGAGGGATGAGTGGTTACGACCCAGGGGAAGCCCGAAGCGTGGCGCCCTTACCCTGATGAGAAGCTCAGTGGAAATGCCTACAGGGAGTTCCAGGACATGCGGCTCACAAACCTAACACTACCGCTCTCAGAAAGCACCGGTGAAACCCCGCAGGCTCGCCTTCCTGTTTCTGTTTCCAGGTGGGAACGTCCTCTGCCTGCCTCAGCCCCCCACGCCCCGAGTGCCCGGAGCGGACTCTAGTCTCCCCGGAAGCTCACCCATTTTCACCAGCATCTGATGTCCTTTGTTCTCTTCCCCAAGCCTTGAGTCCGGTATAGGAGGTGCTGAATTAGAACCCAGACCAGCCGAGGAACTAAAATTAAGACAGGTAACGTCTTTTACAAAAGAGCGGACACATTTATTGGAATGAAAACTTAGAATATTACAGCATGTGGCTTCTATGGAGGGTCGCCAGCGTGAGACGGACACACAGACACACGTTTCGGTCTCTAGCCGCCTTCTTTATCCTCTTCGCCGGCCAGTTAAGGGGTCCCCTAAGATGCCAGTCCCTGCCCCACACCTGGCGGCAACGGCCGGCCACACCGAACCCGTCAAACGGTTAGAGAACAGAGCGCAGCCCTGGCCTCGGGCTTTAGTGTGACCGCAGAGGTAAAAGCGAGGAGTAAGACGCGATTTCACCGTCACTGCGCTAGCGAGCGCCCGGGGCCCTGAGGTGCCGGCTTGGCGCGGGCCACCTAGGGCGGGTCTTCTAATGACACGTGTCAACATTCACAGCAAAGCATCAGAGGGTTCCAGCGCTACCAGAGGTAATCATTGGACAGTTAGGACAGAAATCTTACGGCGGGGTGGGGCTCCTGGACCGCGACCGGTGCCTCCTTCCTGGGGAGTAGGACTTGGACCTCGAGCGGGAGCGGGAGCGGGAGCGGCTTCGGGAGGAGCGGGAGCGGCTGCGGCTCCTGCGGGGCGGGGAGAGGGAAGGGTCAGCACAAGCAGCGAGGAGCCCGGGCCTCGCACCCTGAGCAGCGGAGCCCTGCTCACCTGGATCTGGAGCGGGAGTAGGAGCGGGAGCAGGAGCGGGACCGTGACCTGGAGTAGGAGCCGGACGACTTGGAGGACCGTGAGTTGGAGCGCGAGGAGGAGCGCCCTCGGCTTTTGGATCTGCTCCGAGACCGTGAGGGTCCACTGCGGGGAGAGGCCTGGTGAGCCGCAGACACCCCCAGCCCGGCCCTAGAGGACCCAGAGGCACCCAGTGCGGGGGCAGATGCACCCTCTCCCGTCAGGCTTACAGACAACAGCACGCTGTGCGCGCGTGCTGGTGCGTCCCACGTTACCTTGGCCATGGGGGCAGCGGCTCCCAGCACCCTTACTGTAGGGTGCTTCACCCAAGACCCAGGCAAAGACCAGAACTGACCCTCATCCCCGCCCCTCGCCTCAGGCGTGACACCACCGCGAGCCTGCGGGCCAAGGGGAGCTGGCTGCAGGCTGCCCCGGGACGAGACCGTGGAGACTGGCTCTCCACGGGGGACGCGGCTCTCACCTGTTCCTCTTCTCCTGGCCTTTCCTCCGCCGGGCCCGCATCTTTGCTCGGAAGAACTCGTAGAGACCGTTCTGCTCCCAGCCTTCGCTGTAAGACACAGGTGTCCTGGGGTTGAGCCCGAGTCTCCCCACTCAGGGACCTTCTCCTGCCCGACAGGCCCGCCCCTCTCGCTCAGGATACCGAGCGAGGGCCCAGCAGGGAAAGCCCTTGGGGGCTCGCCTCAACGGCTGCCCCTCGGAGAAGGAGCCAGGCCGAGGGCCCCAGGATGCTCCCCGAGCCCTGCGTGGCTTCCTTGCCTTTCCAGGCTGGGGTTTCTCTGAACAGCTGAGCAGGGCCTGTGGGTTACCATAACGGGGGCTGAGGCACCCTGATGTCGGCAGCTAGGCCTGTGCCCTGCCACATGGCAGGGTATCCACTGAAGCGAGATCACCGGGGGGAGGTCCTGAGGGCCGCCTGTGACAAAGCCTGCTGGGCGGCAGCTGGCTGTCTCTGAAACACCCTCCCGAGGGAAGCTCTTGTCTAGTGTGGTAAAAGCTTTTTATCGAGGGCACCACACGTGTGACACATGAGCTGGGGGAGAAGTGGGCCCGCCTAGTCACGATTCCTCACACCACCCCAGGGAAGAAGGTGTGACTGCTGTGAGTTTCTGGTGAAGTAAGACTCGGGAGGACAGGCCAGGAGCGGACAGCAGCCTCCCCTCCTGTGGCCAGCGCCCCGGCTGGACTCTGGGAGCACCGTACCTGTTCCGGGGCCTGTCGTGGGAGGGCGGGCTGTAGAAGGCCTCCACGGCCGCCAGCAGCCTCTCACTGGGCGGCATGGGGGGTGGGAGGCGGATGTCCTTAGGATCCAGAGGCTTGTACTCGTGGTCTTCCAGCTGCAGCAAAGAACACGTTGTTACTGCCCCCTGCCTCAGCCACCCCAGGCCCATCCCACCCAGGGAGCCGCAGGGCAGCAGACAGCTGTCCTGGGCATCAGAGTGCCTCAGGCAGCCCTTCTTGGGAAACCCCATTCTTTTGTAGGGCTTCAGCCACACCAATGATTCAGTTCCTGAATGGGGTGGTCGAGGGCTCCATGGGAGCCAAGAAAAGCTACAGAATTCTCTACCAAAAATGCACAGACCCTGTTTATCCAGACACTCCGTGGACCCCAGATGCCCACCGCAGGGGCCCGGCTCTGTGTCCCCTCTCCTGCTCCAGCTCCTACCCCAAGGGCAGCCCACTGGCCCTCGGCCTCTACCTCTCCATGCTGCCCCCGTGTGCCCTGTCTCAACTCCCAGAGAGGGGCTGTGACCAGAGCGCCCTGAGCCCTGGCTCCCTTCGACACCCTCTGCTGCCTTGCTCAATTGGTGCCCGCCCCTTTTCTGAGAAACCCCTGTCCTCAGTCCCTGGACAAGGCGGCTTCCAAGGCCGGGCCCAAGAGGACCGCCCCCACTACGCCCAGCCTTCTCTGATCAGCTACCAAACCTGCAGCCCTGGACGGATGCTCAGAGGAGCAGAGGGACACAGGCCTTGCCCACGGCCGCGTGTGAGGTGGGGTCAATAACTTAGGCACACCCTTAATGACAAGCTGGTCAAGTTCACTGAAGTGCAGGAAACAAGGGGGAAAGGGGCCTGGGAAACAACGTCGTGTAGCCAAGGGGGAAATGGATCCTACCCACGAACTTCCCACCTGGAGACCCAGCATATGCGGCGAAGCCTGGGGCTCAGCTCGGCATCGTTACCTTCACGAGGGGAGCCATCAGTCCAGCAGGGAGGTCGAAGTACGGCACGTTGGGGACCAGGCTGGGGTCGTCATGGTTGATGTGCGGAGGGCCCTGTCGCCGCATGTGAGGGGGCTGCCCGTTGAAGCCGTGGGGCGGAGGGCCGAAGTCAGGGTGCTGGGGCCCACCCCAAGGCGGGTGCTCGTTGATCCCAGGGTGAGGCATGCGGTGGCCGGGGTGGTGGTGAGGGGGTCCCATTTCTGCAAAACAGAGACTGCACTCAGGCCTGCTGGCAAGTCAAGAGCTGGACAGAGCCAGCAGACCTGCCCAGCACCTTCGCTCTAACCGCTTCGTTCTCAGCCCTGAGGAATAGCTGGGGCTGGCAGTGGCCTGTCCTACACACAGCCGCACCTAACAGACCTCAGGGGTGAAAGCAGGAACCACAGGAAAATCACATACCCTTCAGAGAGCCATGTTATGACCCAAACTGTACAAATTCCCCTGCAAATTCACTCCTAGTCCTGAGGAACCGAGGTCCTGTGAGTGGGCCCTAATCCAATACTGACTGGTATCTTTATAAAAAGGAGGAGATTAACACACAGAGAAGACACAAGGAGAGGTTTGCCATCGATGGGCCACCAGGAGAGGTCTCAGGCGACACCAACCCAGCTGACACCCTGATCTTGGAGCTCCAGCCTCCAAAACTAACTGTGGAGAATTCCTTGCTGTGGGAGGCACCCAGCCTGTGGCCCTGTTACAGCAGCCCTAGAACACTTTACATAAGCAATAAACCTACTGGTCTCTCAGCTCAATTTACAGTCAAGAATGGATTTGAAAATCCAGGCAGAAGCAGAGCAGAAACAAAATTTTTCAGAAGACACAGAATCAGCCAGCCCACGTGTGGCAGGTGCCCTCACCTTCCCCCTTCCTCAGGGCCTGGGCTGGGCTTCTGTCACCCTACGACCCCTCTGCCTGCCACCCTGGCTCGGGGCACGCCAGGTCACAGGGCAGGCCGGCGAGTGAGCCGACCTCAGGGATCTCGGGACAGGTGAGGATGTGTTCACTGGCCCCAGGACGGACCTCGCCCCCCAAGGGTGATCTCACACTCACCAGCCTGAAAGTCCCCCTGGGGGTAGTCGAAGCGGTGAGGGTAGGGCGGCCGCTCGAAGGGGTGTCGTGGGGGGAAGTCGTCCTGCATGAAGCGGGGCGGGAAGCGGTTGAAGTTGTGGGGGTGTGGTGGCTGGTTGAACTGCGGGTGCTGCTGGTGGGGAGGGAAGGGCCCGCGGAAGTGCGGCGGCCGCTGCATGCGGAAGGGCGGCTCGCGCTGGCCCCCGCCCCAGGGCGGCTGCTCGTGCTGGCTGTTCCAGGGGCCCTCGAACTGGCTGTTCCAGTTGGGGTCAGGTTGGCTGTTCCAGGGGGCGTCGCGCTGGCCGTTCCAGCCGGGGTCGCCGCGTTGCTCGCCCCACATGCCCTCGTGGCTGTTGTTCCAGGGGGGGCAGTGGGGTGGCCCGCCCTGGTGGTGTGGGTAGGGCGGCTGCTCAGGAGGCTGCAAGGCAAAGAGCGGAGGTGAGTCCCGGCCCGTGCCGGGCGCCTGGGGTGTGCGGCAGCCACCAGCCAACACTGGTGTCCGGCCGCAAGGCGGGCGGCCGCGAGCCCAGCACTGGGAGCTGCAGGCCTCCAGCCCACGGGGCGCGGCTGCGCCTGCCTGCACCCCGGGCCCAGAATCTCAAATGCTGCACCCACATCGGGGCCAGGGCGCACCCCCACCTCACGCCTGACAGGAGCGGGGGAATGCCCGCCCGTCCGTGAGCCCCTCAGCAGCACGGGGCAGGGGTGCCTCCCCAGTGCTCCCCGGGTGCGCAGGCTGGGCCACTGGGCCCAAGGCCAACCCCTGCCCTGACCACACCCCTGCCTGCCTGTTCCTCCTCCCGTCACTTCTCTCCCCAACGCGGTTCTCTCATCCTGTCTTAGCATCTGCTCTGCCACCAGGACCTGTCTTACCGTGAGCTGAAGACAGTAAGTTCCAAAGCCTGCCCAGCTGCTGCTTTCAACACTCAATGAGCCGGGATCGCAACCCAGACTCAGGGCCAGCGTGAGGCTGCCCAGAGGGTCACCTCCAGGAGCAGGGCTGGGAGGCTGGCCCAGACCACCGCACCCTCAGCTCTTTCGAGAGAAGCCCAAAAGCCAGATTTTCAATATAACAACTATTTCAAAATGTGTAAGACGCCACGTGGGCAGGCCAGGCCGTGGTGTCCTACCGTGGATGGCAGGCACACTGCTGGCCTCCAGTGAGGGAGCCCCCCTGTTGTGAGCCTAACCTGCTGGTCCCCAGGAAGACTGGGCCAGGAGACCCGAGGCACATCTGTTTCCGCAGCAACAGAATGGGCAGAAGCGCCCCACGTCAGAGGGTGCCCACGACCTGCCTGTCAGCACAGGCACCCACGGGTGGGAGCCGTTTTGTGCGGATGCCTAATCTTCTGTGAAGCTGAGGTGGGCTGGGGGGAGGGGGGCAAATCACAGCCGCGATCCCTTACTCGTCAGCCCAGAGCCATCCCCTTATGCAACCCCCTCCATACAGGGTCACGAGGGAGGGCCACACCCAGCATGTCCGGCCCACAGGCGAGTGGACGCCCAGAGCTGGACCCGGATGCTCTGACCAGGCCCAGGCCTGGACAGCAAACTGTGGGCTGCTTTCCAGTCATGCTCTGCTGAATGAGGTGCACCCGCCCTGGCCTGTGAGTCTGACTCCAAGGAACCTGGAGGGAGGGATGGACCAGCGTCCCAGCCCCAGAAAACACTGCCGGCTGCACGCCCTTCACATCCCCTTCCGTTCTAAGCACCGCGTCCTTTCTAAGGTGATGAGATGTGGACACTGCTGGTCGAACCAGTTAGAAAAGGAAGGAAACACATCACTGCGCTACCCTCCACACTGTGAACCTCCTGAGCTCTCGCGTGAACGTGCGGCAACCCAAGCGCCCAGGAAGGATCCAAAGGCCCAACTTTCCTCCCCAGCTCTGTCCCCACCCTCTGGCTGTGCCCACCACCCCGTGTCCTGCGGCAGAATTAGTTAAAGGCCCATGAACCTACACAGGGCCAGCACACACCTGCCTGCCATCCACCTACCCCAGTGGCAAGTTCTAAGAGATACCTGCTGTTGGCCCCAAGGAGCAACGGGGTGAGGCTGGTCAAACCACGGGGGCTTGTTAGGTGGGATCTGGTCATGGGGCCCAGGGCCACGGGGGCCGCTGGCGGCTGGGTCCTGTACCCCTCCTGAGGCGTCGTACTCGGAAGACCCGGGCATCTGGATGGGAGGCTTGCTGTCATCTAGAACCAGATGAAAGAGCAGTCAGAGAAGGGGGCGGCAGGAAGCACCCCCTGAAATGATCTTCAGCAAGCACCCAGGGCCTAGCAAGGCTGGGCTTTACTGCCCAATAAACCCTTGGTTTCTGACCCCATGGAAAACTGCCACTGCCTCAGGGAAGGCAGCACGGATAGAAGACTTGTTCGGGATGCACACCTCTCTTCTTTGAAAGCTTGACGGTAAGTTTCCTACTTACTAACTGCTATACCATGCTGGTTTTAGTCTGCTCAAAAATTCCTATCATTGTTTTATTAAATACACTTTCTGCATCTAGTTGAAAGATCATTCTTTCCAATTATTATTTTGTCAGATTTCCTAGTATTTAAAAAAGATTTTGTACTTATTTAGGTGTGCCGGGTTTTAGCTGTGGCATGTGGGATCTAGTTCCCTGATCAGGGATGGAACCCGAGCCCCCACTAAGACTAATGCATAGTCTTAGTCACTGGACCATCAGGAACGTCTCAGATTTTCTAATATTAAATTGTCCTTACATATTCCTGAGACATACCCTATTTGATCATGATGTACCTTTTAACTCTTTTGCTAGATTTCACTTGCTAAAACTTTATTTACTATTTCTTCATCTCTTCTCAGAAGTGACAATGGATTAACATTTTTCAAAATTATCATCGCAACAGATCCAGATCTTCCTAGATCTCACTTAATAATAATCTCACTTAATATCTCACTTAATCGGCTCTCTTAAGTACTTGACATCTTTTTTAAAAACTTCTTTCCCTGCTCATGTGCATCTCATGTAAGTTACCCTGGCCTAGAAAATGACTTGGAGGGCCTTCCTCTCCATTCTCTGGGATGGTTTGTATACAGCTGTCTCAGGTGTAAGGGCTGGGTTACATTTACCCGTGAAATCACCTGCCTGGTGCTTTTAAGTAGATTAGAACCTGATCCCAGGACTGGGCCTGAGATGACAGAACCTGAGCCCTTCCTGGGGGAGAAGACTGCTTTCTGGAGGCTGCCTCCTGGGGGTGGGCGCTGAGGGAGCCACGTACCAGGCTGGGTGGTGGGCGGGATGGCCGGGGCGGGTGTGGGGGCTGGGGGTGGGGCGGGCGGCGGTGGCGTGGCCTTGACGTCAGCTTCCATCTGCGGCATCTGGATCTGCTGCTGCTGCTGCTGCTGCTGCTGGGTCAGGCTGCTGACGAACTCCTCGTGCTGGGTCTTCAGGGTCTGGATCTGCTGCTGGAAGGCCAGCTGCACTGGCTGGACCACCGAGGAGTACTCAGTGATGAGGGTCGCCTGGGGAGAGCACGGGAGCCAGCGCTCAGCACGTGCGACTCCAGGGCCGAGACCCTCCGGAGCAGCACAGCGACAGACGCCTGGGGAGCACCCAGAAGGCTGCGGTGGTGCTGTGGGCAGCAAGGTCCAGGGACCCAAGGCTTGCGTGGGATCGTCGTGTAAAATAACCAACTCGGGCTTGACACCCATAGAGCATCTCAATCTAGCCAGACGTGGTAATGGTCAGTGCTGCAGTAGCTCAGAATCCCCTCACAAAGGGGATACACAAGGACGGCCATGCCCTAGGCTGACACACACACATTAAAACCCCACCACTGACAAACATCCTAGGACAGGCTCACAGGCCATATGGCTCTGAGCAAGTCACTACCTCCCTGGGGCCTCAATTTCTTCATCTGTAAAATGGGACAATAACGGCACCTACCTCTGAGGATTAGGAGACATAATACAGTGAACGGGACCAGGATGGCTCAGTAACCATGAGCTACTGCCACCAACTCAAGAAAAGAAAATCAGGGAGTTATCACTGTGGTATGGTGATATGAGCCCATTCTTATTTAGCAACAAAAAAAAGTGGGAATTTTAAAAAAGCCTGAGATGCACTTTCCTCGTTTGCCTCTCTGAGCATGAAAGCTTCTCCCCTGTAGGGAGGGTGGTGGTCAGGAGCATCACAGGGGGAATGGTCAACATGTGGCTTCTGACACTTCTTGATGTGCAAGAAGACGACACCTCATGGCCTGACAAACAGGGGTGTGAGCTGTGCCTTTTATCTGGACAGCTGTCCCTGGGGTACAATGCCGGAGCCATGGCAGAGGGAACCAAGGAGATCTGGCCCTCCTCTCCCTGTCCTGCAACCCTGTCCTCTGAGCAGATGCCCCTCTGAGCGAAGCACTCAGGCACACGGGGACCTTGTGCCCGACACAATGACCACGGCAGCCTAGATTACTCAAGGTTTTCCGCACAATCCTATCATGCCTGGAGGACCAGGGCAGACGGGCCAAAGACATCCCCAAGAGCAGGGCCTACACCAGGTAACCTGGTCATGGCATGCCAGGAGACACCCTGGCAGGCTCCCTTAGGGGGAGAGCACTGGCTGTCGTGGAGGGGGTGGGCCCCAATGCTGCTCCTCAGACCCTGCCTCCTTGCTGCTCACCACCACACCAGGGCACCCCTGGGAATCTGGTTTGGAAGATGCCACCAGGACCCTGAGGGCACTACCCAGCCCCCCAACCTCAGGAAGCAGAGCCCACCTGGTACTGGCCGAGCCCCAGAGCCGGGCTCTGTAACTGCTGGATGATGGAGTCGTCGAAGTAGCCGTTCTTCTCCCAGAGCTGTAGGAGCTAGATGTGGAGAAGGGAGAGGCTTGTCAGGGGAAGAAGAGTGCACACGCCCCCGGCCCCTGCCCTGCCCCGCCCCGCCTGGCTGCCCTGCGTACCCGGGCGATCTTCTGCTGCTTGTCCTCCTCCACGGCCAGGAAGCTGGTACAGTAGATGGGCACCACGACCTTCTGCAGGGCGGCCAGCAGCTCCCGGGCCTGCTTGCGCTGGCTGTGAGGGAGAGACCTTCCGCGCGTCAGGGCCCTGGGGCGGGACCCAGCCACGCGCCCGTTACCATCGCGGCTCCGGCCACAGCCCCCTCTGCCTTCTCGGGAAATGGGCCCCCAACCCGGCTGGGACAAGGGCTGGGCCCCCCACGAGAGCCGTGCTGGCAGCCGGGCCCGAGGGACAGACGGTGGTAGGAAAGAACACAGCCCAGGGGCTCGCAGAGCACGGCCTGTCCCCCCGGCTCCCGCATCAGCACCGTGACCCTGCCCTCCCAGGGTGGCCTGAGGACTGCCAGGCGTGGGGTGGTGAGAGCCCCTGCCGCCCACAAGGGCTGGCTGGCGCCGCCGTGGGCATGGGGCCTAGTCCCTGAAGCCTTGCTCAGCACAGCCACCCTCTCTGCACAAGGCAATCTGGGCAGGGACCCCGCCTTCCAGGAGGGAGTGCGTGGGCTGTCAGGGGGCCTAGGAGTCGGGTCCGCAGGAGAAGGGCGCAGGCGGGGGGTGGCCGTCAGTGAGTGTGGGGACTCCCCAGGCTCCATGAGCTGTCAGAGCCTGGGAAAGAAGGGGCGAGCCCACCCGAAGGAGCTCAGAGAGAGCAGCAAGGGCCGGGGGCCGGGAGGCCGGGTTGGGGGAGGGCAGTCCAGGCAGGAGGACAGGGCTGGCGGCACTGGGCTTCCCGACAGCAGGGCTCGGGAAGGGCATGGCTGCAGAAGTGCCAGAAACAGGGCTGTCTCTGCCGAGCTGCCCTGAGTCCATGGAGCGGCTGGTGGAGCAGAAGGGCACACAAGGTTCCAAGCAGCTGCTAGTTTCCCAGTGGCAGAGAAATAAGGGCAGGCGAGGCAGGGAGTGCGGAGTGGAAGAGGAACTGCCCGCGTGGCCCAGGAAGCAGGGAGTGGCGGGCCAGCTGCACGCAGGCAGAAGGGGGCAAGAGCTGGGTCTGAGCCTGCTGCCCTCATGGGAGCTGTCCTTTTCAGCCGCTCAAGTTCAAGGTCAAATGTGGCAGCCAGTCTTCACAGCGACAGGCTAGCCTCACTAGCCCCGTGAGCTTCCACCTGTCTTTGGCCCAGGCACTGGCTTCAGGACTTAATCTTTGTCGTAACACACCAAGAAGACCATGAGATAGTACATACTGGCCCGGCCTTAGGATGGCTGGGTGGTGAGGGAAGGCAAGTCTCTGGGCTGGGGCACAGGGTTAGCCGGGAGGCCCCAGGGGGACTCCTGAAGCAGAGTGCAGTCAGGGCAACGGAGTGTGTGTAGACCAGTGAAGAAAGAAAAGTGAGTGGCAGGTATGAACAAGGCAGCTAACAGACACTGAAAAACACGCAGAAGCCGACCTGAAAGCAAGGCGCAAGGGGACAGTGGCCTCAGGAGGAGTGCGGGGTAGGGGCTGAGGGGTGTGTGGGAGGGGAGAGGGGGTGGCTGTCCTCCCCGTGGGGGGCTTGTGGCTCAGACCAACCCTCTTTAGAAGAGGGATCCCTGGCCCCAGGACAGGCCGGGCTCCTGCGGGCAGAGCTGCGGCCGGGAGGGGGCGGAGCAGCGGGGGACGGCAGGGCTGGCAGGCGCTCACCAGTGGTGCAGCACGTCGTTGATCAAGTAGATGAGGTGCAGCCGCAGCTCAAAGTGCGCCCCGTCGGCCGTGATGCGGTTGCGGAGGTGGCCCGCCATCAGTTCGCAGTGCGGCGGGGACTTGGCATTGCTGAACATCCAGTTCTTCCCGGCCTGCAACAGCCAGGACAGTGGGTGAAGCGGGGCCAGCTTCCCCAGGTCTGAGGGTGTGCAGACGCCCGGGAGTGCCCAGGAATCTCCACCCACCCTCCCTTTCTCTCGGCGGGGGAGCCCACGGAACTGCTCAGGCAGAAAGCGGGGGGAGAAACGGGGTGCCCCGAGTAGCCCTGGCCCAGACAGGCTGTGCGAGCCCCTACCTCACCAGGAGCACCAGATTCTGGGAGTATGCCTGCGCCCCCACCCCATCCTCACCGAGATGGCATCCTTGGTGCAGGTATCAATGATGGGCTGGAGCAGGTTGTCAAACTCGTTCATGTCCAGCTGCGTCTCCTCCAGGAGCTTCTGCATCTGCTGCTCCAGCGCGTGGGCCACAGCTGCTGTCACCTGCTCCTGGAAGGCCGGTGACACCGAGATGGCATGAGGAGGCCCCCGGTGCAGGTACACCCAGGCTGGCCCCTCCGTGGCCCGCCCCCAGCACCCACACTGGAAGCCTGAGACATGCATCGGAGTCACGCCACAGTACAAGAGCAGGCAGAGGGTGAAGCCAGGCAAGATACAGGGGAGACAATTTCCCCCCAGAGGGGACAGATGGAAAGGTTAAGACCCAGAGGAACAAGGAACCTCTGCACGTCAACTCACCGAAACCAGGAAGAAAAACGAGTGGTGGGTGTGAGCAAGGCATGGAGGGGACACACGTAAACACACCAGACAGGTAAGGGCAGAGCAGTCTCGCTAGCAGCCAGGCATCCCAAATCAAAACGAGATGCCAGACTTATGTCTGTCAGACTGGCAAACCGGTATGTGGCTGAGACCCAACGCTGCTGGGCGACAAGCCGTCAGCCCAGGGCTGGCTGAGGCTGGGCTGCCCGGTGTGTGAAGGGCTCCATGTGCAAACTGAGAGTGAACATTCTGGAGTGTTTTGTTTCCAGTACATCAACTTGCATCTCAACTCCAGTAATAAAACTGGGGCTGGTGTTTCAAGTGTCCTTTTATTCATCTTGTGTTTCTGGCAGTTCATCCTACTGTATCTGGCCGAAGTACCAGACTGTGACGGACTGGGACAAAAGGGTGCACCTCATAAGAGCCTCCTCCTAACGGGCAGGAACTGGTGCCCATGGCCCCAGAGGCCACCTGGCGTTCTCCGTCACACCATTTCCTACGTGCAGGCTCACTTGTTAGCGTCCACGTCAGCATGACGGGGGCATGTGTGTGTCAGCCTATGCAGTGACCTTGCTGCGGGGAGACACAACCCTAGGGTCCGAGCTAAACACAGCAAAGGCGGTGGCGGCGCTGGAGGAGTGACGGCTGCCTCGCACCAAGCCCTGGGCAATGGGACATTCCCATCCTCAGTGCTGACGCCTGTCATCAGCATCAGTGCACAGGCGCGAACCCGAGGCAGAGGTGAGTGCCGGGTACCCCTCGGGAGGAGGGGTAGGGCGGGAGGAGCGGCCCGTACCTGTCTGAGGGCCAGCAGGTGCTGCTCCTGCTGCTGCAGGTTCCACTGGCTCTGCTGGATGAGCTCGTCCATGGACGGGGTGCCCTGGGCGGGTGCGACGGGTGCAGCAGGGGCCAGCGGGGGCTGGGGCAGGGGAGGCAGGGTCGCAGCCGGTTCCAGTTCCGGGGCCTGCTGCTTGCAGATGACTGGCAGGAGAGGAGGAGAGGCAGCCCCTGTGAGGGGGCGGTGGGGGTCCAGGTATCCCCTTGGCAGCCACTTGGGCAGCTCCCCTCCATACACTCACCCCCCAGAAGAGGACCCCTGCAACCTGTCCCAGCTACGTTTGACCTGTCTCACAGGGCCTGGCCCTGGGACCCTTCCACTCGCCCTCTCCTTGGAGACCTTTGGGATGGTCATCTCTCCACTCTCCAGCTAACACCATCTGGTCTTGCCCGCGGTCCTTTGGCCCAGAAGCCCAAAGCCACCCGCTTCCACCCTCGCCTGGGCCTGAATAGTCCCTCCGCAAGGGGGTCTCTTGACCCCAAGCGTCCTCACTTGCTGTCCCCCAGTCTACTCTTCCCTTCCCAGATAGCAAAGCTGCCGAGCCTCTGGAGGGCCAACCAGCAAGCCCACACACCTGCAGCCCCATGGAAGGAGTGCGTCAGCGACCCAACACACGCGGTGGCCTCCCCACACTGGGCCCCTCGCCTGCCCTTCCACAGACTCTACTCTTCTGCGTTCAGGGGTCAATCCAGATTGAGGCAGCGTAGGCTGCCCCATCCTGCTGGCAGGAGACAGGATGGGCAAGCGCAGGTCGCGAACCTTGCCAGATAAGATAGGAAGGGAGGACTTGGGGAAGGGTCCCTGGACAGATGGTTTCCCCCTCTGCCTTTGGGCCTCATCTGGTCTGAACATGATCATACTCTGCTGGAGCCCTTCTGAGGCCCACCGCCAGGGGGCCCAGCCAAAGAAAGAACAGTGTGGTGGAGAGTGCTGCCCAGGGCCCATCATAGGGCACCTAGGTCTGAGGTGGGCCTTCTGGTCCTTGCACCCAAGGCCACCCCATGGGATCACCCTGGCGTGCCGTCTGGATCGCGCCCCATGCTGCTTCAGCAAATGTGTCCCGTTGCTCTCTTTCATTTTCTATCTTTACTGGCTCCGCCTATTAGCATCTAGTCACTGCGGAGTTTTCAATCTTTACAAACCCCCTTCAGCCTGTGCCTCTCCATCCAACAATTTGACTGCCAAGGTTCATCTTCAGTTCTTCTCCCCTTTATCTCAACCCACAGAGGCCTGGGCTCTGCCTGCCCACCCCACCCCCAAAGCAACTGCAGCCATTCCCACTCAGCCAGATGGCCCCGTCTCGGCTCCTTGTCGCACGTGGCCGGTGTGGCTGTCCCCTTCCCTCCTCTGTCTGACTCTTACATGCTGGATGCCTGGACTGTGAACTAAACTCTCTTCTCTGAGCAAGCCTCCAGGGGAACGTGATGTATTCCTGTGGCTGCAGTGACAATCTGCACTCTATGACAGGGAGCCTCCAACCCTTGGCCTGTGAGGAACCGGCCACATGGCAGCAGGTGAGCACTGAGCAAGCGAAGCTTCATCTGGATTTACAGCTGCTCCCCGTCGTTCCTATTATCTCCTGAGCTCCGCCTCCTGTCAGATCAGTGGCAGCATCAGATTCTCACAGGGGCATGAGCCCTACTGTGAACCACGCACGTGAGGGATCCAAGTTGCGAGCTCCTTATGAGAATACTCTAATGCCTGATGATCTAATTATGGTGAGTTGTGTAATTATTTCATTATATATCACATTGTAATAATAATACAAATAAAGTGCACAAGTATAAGGCACTTGCATCATCCCAAACCAGTCCCCCCCTGCCCCCACCATCGTCTGTAGAAGCACTGTCTTCCATGAATCTGGTCCCTGATGCCATAAAGTTTGGGGACCACTGCTCTATAAGCCCTAAATCTATCAGTGGCATCCTGGATTCCTCAGGCTTTAGGTCTAACCTTAGACCAAACAGCCACTATTTTCTGCAGATGCCTCAAACAGGTATGGTTTCCTCTCAGCCTGTGCCCCACCCCTTCCAAAGCCCCACTCCTGATCCATGGCTGGCACAGCCACGCCACTTACCCAAGCCAGAAGTGAAGTTCGTGCACCTTTCTCTCCCTTGCACCCCACGCTAACCAGCTGCCCCACGTAGTCAAGTCACCCTCCTAGACCACACACCCCTCTGTGTGCTGCCATTACTGCCACGACTCTGCCTTGACCCGCATCACCCTAGGAACTAGCTTCCCCACGCCCAGTCCTGACCCCTTTCCTCTTCTCTACCCCATGGCCGTGGTGCTGCTGATCCAAGTGGGGTCCAAGGGGCCAGCCCCAGGTGACACTGAGACAAGCAGAGAAATAGCAGCGGAGTGTTTGGGCGCTTTCACAGCAGTCTGCTGTTTCATGGTTTACATTTTTTTTCGGCTGTGCCGTGCAACTTGCAGGATCTTAGCCCCCTGTCCAGGGACTGAACCTGGGCCCCAGCATTGAAAGCACCGAGGTCCTAACCACTAGACCACCAGGGAACTCTCATACAAGTTCACATTTTTATTGTACTTTGCAAAACTGTACTTTCTGCAACAGATTGGAAAAAAAACCAAAACCAGTCCTTTACTGGAGTCTGTAGGGTGTAACTCCTGAGCAGTCCCGGGACTCAGTCTTCTCAAAACACCAGGCTGGCTACATAGTGGCTAGCCCTGCTCCAGAACACAGTACCAAAACCCTTCTAGAGCTTTCCCAGAGCTTCCAGAATTTCTAAGTCCTTTTCAAGCCAGCCATCTCTGCACCCTCACTTCTGGCCACTCCAAGATCACTCGTTCTCTGGGCTTTGGGAACCCTGAGCTTCTCTTCCCACTACTCCTCAACCCCTCCTAAGGTTCCATCTTCTGTCTGAACACTCTTGTCTCCTCAGTTTCTACTTGGTTAACTCTGTCACAGACTTTAATGTCAACAGAGATACTGTTACCTGCAGAAAGGATTCCCTGAGCCTCCATCTTCGCCTGCTAGAAGCACCCCAAGCTCCCCACATTATGGCGCCAAGTCCCAAGCCACCTCTGACTGCTGACATTCCAGAGTGGGAGTGGGCTCCCCTTGAAGGAGAAGCATCTCTCGCCTCATGGTCACTCGAACCCAAACACAGTCCTCCCTTGCCCAGTTATATCACCCACATCAATAGCCAACTGGCATTTCAGTTCATGTAGTCTACCCCCTAACCCTAGCTGTGCCCAGGCCCACTTTCTCTACTCAACTCACTGACTTAATCCAGACCTTATCACCAGCTGCCGGCCTCACTGGTCCTAGCCTCCACTCATGCTCCCTCCAGCCTTGTCCGCCACATAGGCCACACAAACCCAACCCACCTCTTCCTTGTTTCAGCCTCTCTCGTGGTTCCCTACTGCCTATACCAGGGGTTTCAAACCTGACGGGCTGAGGCTAAGGAATGGTTTGCTCCAGAAACACATAGGTAAGTGGGTACATTTTGCCTACAATTTCAGGCAACAGATCTCCCCTAATCACATCTCCAACCTAAACAGGCAAGACTTCCTTGGTGGTCCAGTGGTTAAGAATCAACCTTCCAATGCAGGGGATGTGGGTTCGATTCCCAGTCAAGAACTGATATCCCATATGCCACAGGCAACTCAAGTTCTCACAACACAACTGCTGAGCCCCTGAGCTCTGGAGCCCACGGACCACAGCTAAACATTAAAACAAGTGAAAAACCTCAACAGGCACCAGAAGAACCCCTGAACAAAGGGAGAAAACCCAAATTTTCCCCCTGGAAACTTTCCCACTCCAGAGCAAACGGTTCTCCTGTCTACACATGTCTAGGTGCCATGCTGGATTTCTTACACTTTGGTTTCTCTCTCGGCTCTCAAAACACACTGTGCCTGTTCAAGCCACTGTACTTTTGCCATAAGAACACCTACTACACGCTACTTATTAGGCACAATAATGTCCCAAACAAGGTCTGGTTGGCCGCAAGGAGCTTGTAGTCCAGGGAGCATTCACCTTTCAATGCCCAACTGCTTGGCAATCTAAAACATAACGGTATCTAGAAGCTAGGGATTTGCTATTGAACAAGACAGAAGTGAGCTCAGGGACTGTCTATCTGGTGCCTATATTTGTCATTCATAGGCTAGCTGTGGTAACAAATTCCATCTTAAACTCTTTAAGGGCAAGGCCGGGTTCCTGAAGCACAAACCAGTGAATACAAACAGCGGCCAAGTAGTAAAGTCCACAGGACAACTCATTTTGATCTGGACGGCAACCACCAGAAATGCACAAAAACCTTGCTAGACGCCCCAGAGAGCCGGTATCTGTCCGGAGGGTCCCATTCAGCCTGGCTTCTATCACTTCCTCTCTGTAAAACACTGAAGCACTCTGCTCGGTGACATCAGTCATGTTTGCAAAACAACAGGAATCCCTGATTCCCAGCACAGAAGGAAGATCAATAACCTCGTTCTCCACGACACTCGGACCCTGCAGCCTCAGGGCTGCAGGACTCCAGGAACAGCGGAAAAGATCGTACATGCCGAACTAACCCATTTTCACAAAGAAATAGCATGCGACCCCAAATAAGCCGTTTGGGGGCCCCAAATAGGGCTCTACCAGAGCCCGAGATGGAATCGGAGAAAGGAAGGGCTAGAGGGGGCGGCCTGAGAGCTGGAGAGGACTCACGCTGCTGCTGCTCCAGCGCCAACTTGCACTTGTAGTAACTGTAGAACTCGCCTCCGAACAGAAAAGAGAATTTCGGGTTGTCCTTCTGCTTCTCCATCGTCATCTTTTCAAACTCGGGCCCGTTCCGAGCCACGAACTGGGCCAGCTTGTCGATGACATTTCGGAGCTCCTGGTCTGGAGGACGCAGAAAAGGCCACACGGGGCGTCAGCGAGGACCGCCCAAATCCGGGGGCCCTGGATTCCCAGCCCGCGTCCGCCGGTCGGGGTCCCTAGGGGTGGGCCCCGGAGAGGCCGCCCTTGTACGGGTCCCGATAGGGGCCAGAAGCGCGCCGGGAATGCGAGGACCCGCGGGAGAGGCCGCGGGCAAACCCCGGAGGCCGAGCCCCGCCCCTTCCTAGGCCCAGGGACCCCAGGAGGCGGGGAGGGTCAGCTGGGGACCCCGGGGAGAGATCAACGGGCCCCGAGTCCGGACTGGGCCTCACCGTCTGGCGGCAGCGGCATCTCCATGGCTCCGGCCGTGGGGAACGTCCTCCGGCGCCTCACGATCGCCCACCAGGGCCGTCTGCGGAAGCCGGCCGGAAGTGGCGCGAGGGAGTCTTTTACGGCTGGCCTCGCGCGCTGCTTCCTCCCTCCACTTACGGCCGTCTCCAGGAAACCCCGGAAGTGAGGGCACGGGGCGGGCGGGAAGAAACTGCGCGTGGCTGGGCGCGCGGGAGGGGCTAGCGATGCGCACTTGCGGTGGCTTTTCCGCGCATGTGCAGAGTGGGCTCCTGTTGCGCGACGCCGGGCAATGGCTGGAATGGCGCGGACGACCGTTAGCCGCTGGCGGGCTGTCCGCGTTGCAATCCTAGGGCTTGACTGGCCGCGTTCTCTGCGGGAATAGGGAGCCTGGGGAATTCCTGCCCATGTCAGGGCCTCTTTTCTCCTCGCGGGGCGACGGTGAGGAAAAGACGAGGTGAGGTACGTCCGGGGGGCTCCTGGACGCGGCTCCTGTCACATCCCCCCCGGGCCCTCCCGGAGGTAGAAGCCGAACCGGGAAGCTATGGGCTTCGCAGGGATGGAACTGGCTTGTTGAGGTTCAAGAGATCCTTCAGTACGGTTTCTTCTCCTCGACCCAGCGGTTTGATAAGATTTTAAGGCGAGGGAAACCCCTACCCTCACCTCCGCCAGCCTCCGAGTGCGCCCCTTTGGGGCTCCCCTGGCTTTTGTGCAGTCGTTTAAGCAGCGGTGATCGAGCAAGGGCCCAAGACCTGCGGGTGCTGGGCCCTCTACACCGCGCGTCCGGAGGCCACGGCGCCATCCTGAAAGATGCAGTTACAGTGCTTCCAAAACGATGATGTTAATGTATGCCAATTGTGGGGAAAGGTAACAAGCAGCAGTATGCGTTAAGAGACATGTAAACTGTGGACTTGCCCGGTAACCTGACGCTCTTGAGATAGATTTGTTCACATTAATACTTGGTTGGTTATACGGTATCTCTTTTTGTGGAAATGGATGTCTGTGTGTTTTAGATACGTTTCTTTTTTGTTGTTTCGTAATTTCTCCCATCTGACGCTTATGATTTGTCTCCTGTACACGAGATATTGCCTTAGACTAGAAGCCGGCAAGCTTTCTATAAAGGGCCAGATAGCAAGTATTTTATAGACTCTGATGGCCAAGAGCCAAAAATGAGGCTTTTATGTAGGTGCTTATATAACCAAAGATAAAAACGTCCAGAATACTTGTTGGTGGAATTTAAAATTTAATAATTGAGTACAGTTTAAAAAATATAGGTCTAATGAGAAGAATGCAGTGCTTGTTGAAGATTCCAAGCCAGTCTTTGTTGTCCTCAGTTGATTGCAAATGTTCGCCTGTAAAGACCATCCTTGGTTCACAGAAAGGCAGGTTGGATGTAACTTGTGGATGAAACAGTGAATAAGCCCAACCTAATCTCTGCTCTCATGAGCCCACTGCTAAGATAGGCAGACCGCATAAATCAGTAAACAAATGTATCACCTCAAAGGTGTTACTGAGAAAACCAAAGGGTGTGAAGACTATGATAAGGGAGAAGGGCAGTGTCTAGGTTGATACGGTTATCTGAGGGGGCCCCTGGGAGGTGAGGTTTGATTGAGATCCCCACTCCGGAACCAGCTATGTGAACACTCTGGGCAGAGGGACTGTCACGGGGATGTTCCGTGTCGTATAATGCTCAGAAATCTGGATAGTGTGATTGCTCTGTGTCAGTCAAGATCTGTGTCAAGTAGCTTTAACCCGGGGCTTCTCTAGTGGTCCAGTGGTTAAGAGTCCATCTTGCATTGCAGGGGATGCCGGTTAAATCCCTAATCTGGGAAGCTCCTCTGTGCCGTGGGGCGGCTGCGTCCCTGTGTCGCGACTACTGAGTCCACGGGCACTGGGGCCTGTGCTCCACAAGAGAAGCCACCACCAGGAGAAACCTGTGCACAACAATGAAGACCCAGTGCAGCCAAAAAGAAATTTAACCTGTGATCCACCACGATTGGACTAGAGATAGCCCTGTTGCACACGTGTATTTTCGTGAGATGAAAATACACAGCACTTAACCAGATTCTTAACAGGATCTCTGAACCAAACAAATTGTATCCTTTTTTCTTCTGTTGGCTGCACCATGGCATGTGGGATTTTTAGCTCCCCTACCAGGGACTGAACCCATGCCCCTGCAGTGAAAGTGCAGTCTTAACCACAGGACCACCAGGGAAGTTCCCATGTGGTCAATCTTTAATGACTGCATAGGACAAAGTGGTGTGGATTTACCAGACCTTAGTGAAGCCAATCTCCGGAGTCTCTTGGGTTGGTTGTGCTTTTAAACCACTGTTAGAAATTCTAGTGTGTACACAGGTGTTGAGGTCAGAGGGTTTGCACTTTCAATGCTGATGTTGCTCAGCTACTCCCCAAAAAGGTTGTATACCCTTGACCACTATATCATACATTCATCTCATAGTGTTTAAAATGCTGTTTGAGACTGAAAATTTAAGCATCACAAAGCCTCCCCCAGGCTTACTTCAGTGGGCCAAATCAGAATCCACTTGTCAGGAGAAAGCAGGAGAGAGACAATTGCTAGAAGTCGAGGCTGCTGCACAGAGATGATCTTCAAGGACCCAGAAACAGAACTCTTGAAGTAAACAAGTAAAGTGCACACTCCTTGGTGAGATGAACTTGCTGAGGGGACTCATGTAACAAAAAGGCAAGAATTTAAGACCCATATGCATGCCCATTTTGGTCCTGCAAATGTGCTGGGAGGAATTTATCCTGGATCAGAAGCATGTGCAACATTGTGCAATACAAACTTATCACATTAAAATAGTACTTAAGGTGCAGCAATAGGGCTTGGTTAATTGTAGCACATCCTCTAATACCATATAGAGTAGACACAGAACCAGGGGAGAATATTTAGTAACACAGGGAAATGTTACTAAAACGCAGCTTACAAAATATTATGGGCAATATGCTAGTTTTGAAGAAAGTACATATATCCTTAGAGGCAACTGCTATGTCTAGCTTCATGTGTACCTTTTCAGAGATAAACTGTTCACAAGCACTTTTGTATCTATATAAAACAAGTTGTTTTCTCTGTCTCCTTCTTTTTGACCTTTGTATAGGTAATCTTTTGGCTTTTTTTTTTTCCAAACCTAAAAAATTACATATAAACTATAAAAGTTGTTATTTAAAAAAGTAGTGGCTGACTGAGGAAATCTAGGCCCATGTAGATCCATGGTTTCAATAAAGCCAAAGCTTCGTGTGGCTATAGCCTCATCTTCTGCAATAACTGAACGCTATGTGGTCAACAAGCTGAAGCCACGGCAGGAGGAATGCCTTGTGGGAACTGAGATCCTTTTGTGTCCTAGACAATGAGCATTCCTTGGGCCTGATTGCCTGTCACCAAACGGACCTCTGGTCACAAAGGAGCTGCCCTGGGGTGACAAAGGAGGATTCCAGTGTCTGGGAGAGGACATCTCTGAAGAGGGGCTCCAGTTCTGGTGTCCGAGCAAGGAGGCCATCCCTGAAGCTGACTCTCTCCCCGAATCCCAGACTGTGACACCACGCGTGGCCCTGCAGCAGACAGCTGCAAAGCTGCTTGTGTCACCTGGACATCAGGGCTCCTCCAGGGTCTTCCTGTCGCAGGGGCCCAGGAGAGTGAAAGCAAAGGATAGATCTTTGTGTGTGAGGCAAAGGTGACAAAGCCGCTCACTGTACTGAGGCTGTTTCGCAGGGCAGAGGGCCCTGGGCTTGGAGTCTGACACTCGGGTTCCAGCCCTGTTCAGTGGGCCAAGCCTGACTTTCTCTGTTGCCATTTCCCTCTGTAAAATGGACTAATATCTGCCTCTTGGGTTCTGATAGTTAAATGAGACATATGTATTAAAAAATGCGTGAATAAAATATTCTATGAATTGAAAGTGCGTGTCAACACACTCCCATGTGCCCCTCAAATAACCCTGCACTTGAGCATTTTCTGCCCCACCTCTAACACAGCACCTTTGTGCTCCTTAGTCACACATCTAGGAATTGAGCTGAGTGCTCAGAGGGCAGGAGGCGTATGTATGTTTCCTGTTTTTGGCACCACCTAAGCACTCAGTAAATCACTGAACAGAAGGATGTAGGCAATTGTTTTAGAAGAAACCTACCTGTCCATTGCGATGAAAGGAAATTCTCTGTTGGCAGTGGTTTCTGAGTGATATGGGGGGAAATGGGATTGGAGGCAGACTGCAGTAGCTGTGTGATCCAGGACAAGTTACTTACCCCCTCTGGGCCCGATTTTCACCTGTGGCAAGGCCAAGGGTAACCCTTTGTGGGTTGTGTATGAAAAGCCCACGTGTATCAGGTACTCAGTGTGATCTGTTGTTCTTTCACACAGATGTGCATAAGCTCAGCTGTTGCAACGTTCTTGGATTTTCCATGTTACTCTGTTCAATAAAGGCATGTCATTAACTGTGATGCTGTGATTTCCAGTTTTATCCTACTGTCTCACAAATCCATGAATCACACATCTAAATCTGGGCTCAGGAAAATAAAAAGGTTGCAATATACCTGGATGTGGGAACCAAGTTGGTGTGCTCTTTCGGCCTCTTACACGTTTTGTGGCTGGACACACTGATGACAGAGTGACTCAGAAGGGGCCCTTCACCGACAAACTGGGACCAATCTTAATTCCCTGGAGACCATCATTTATTTTTGGTAAATGCCGTCCAAGAATATACACAGTATCATTCCCGCAGAACAGTCTACAGCATGAAAAGTCCTGAAAACACGGTGACATAAAGAGTCCACAATTTCCAGATTCTTCAATAATTTAATGTTCTCTGCCCTAAGGCTGTTAGACCTTAAGGGATGCAGGTCTGGTTATGTCCCAGTGGTAACACAGGACCTGCTGTACGATGCGTGCTAAACACACAGCAAAATTCAGAAACTCCAGGTGCTTCTTCACTTGAACCTGTTTGGCTTCTCTCCTTTGTAACAGGGGTTTGATTTTCCCAAATAATGAATGACTTAAAATAAGGTGCTTAAAAATTCCACACTGAGTCTCAAGATAGTGAACAAACACTATTTAAAAATGCCCTCTGAGCCTCAGTTTCCCCCCTTCAGTAAAATGAAGGGATTGGGTTTGAGTTAGTTTTGCAGGCCACACCACGGATGGGTGAACTAAATTTGCTGTTACAAACCCCAGCAGGGAGGAGGGTGAAGGAACCGAACTGCAACTGTGGATGTGAGAGGAGGAGTAGTGGCTGAGCCAGGGCAGCAAGTGGCTGGAAAACCGACCTTCATGAGGTCAACGTCCACTCTGAACTTTCAAGTCTCAAAAGCATGTCTTTGTCTTCTGATCTGATCGAATATGATTGTCTCATTCCAGTGTATGTACTCACTGTAGATTTATGTACAGAACTAAATATCCGTTTATTCATTTATAAACCGTAATGAAACCAGTCAGGTATTTTCCCTCACCAGCAGATCTTGCTTTGGAAAAACAAATACACAAATTTCAGAAACCTCAGAAATTTCATTAAACCTGCAGAAAAGCATAATTCATTTTGGAGTTCAGTTTTATGTTCAAGGAATCAGTTCCTATCATAAAGACAATTACTGTAATCTCTTTGCCATGCAAAATTATCCCCATTCATTGTGGACCAACTGCAGGTCCAACTACTGCCTCTGATGAAGGCACTCTGCAAGTTCACAAATAACATCCTTGAGGACGGCCCCTTCCTGTTGCGCACAGCGTAGTCTCAGAACTTGGGGCCAAAGTAAGTAAAAAGCAAGCCAACATCAAATGGTTCTCCTGAGGCCACTGGTACTAAACTCAAGCCAGAAGGCGACCTCATGACCTCTCCAGGAGCTGCCCATCCATGAACGACAAAATGTAACCTCTATGTACAAAGTTCCAACTATCAAAAACAAACAGGAGTTGAGCATAAGCTACGGTTGGCACTTCCTCTCGGAGCAGAGAACCATCTCACATGTCAGAAGGTAAAAGGTAACCTGAGGTCCCATCTGCTGATCAAACCAAGTGCCTGTTCAAGAGGGTAGGCGCAGGGCAGAGGAAGAAGGCAGCCAGCAGTCAAGGGAGGGTCCCCTCTGAGGCCACAATCTCTTGTGATGCCAGTGTCCTGACCTGGACCTCAGCACACGGGTTATCCTCGGAGCTCACATAATCTTCCTGGTGATGTGATTCTGCTAAAACCCAAACTTCTTGACCAAAGACTGATTTGGCAAACCAAATCCTAGCCTGGTGCTTGCCCCTTCCCTGGGACGTGATTCAGATCCTGACGGAAACACCGCTAGAGCAGCTAACGGAATCAGAGTGCCAAGCTCTGTGACAAAAGTATGGAGATGACATTCTTGATTCATCTCACGTTCAGAGGTTGTGGTCACTAGAAAAGCGCTTCAGAACACTTCATTCCTTCCTACTAGATGCAGACATATGCCGAGACAGGCATCGCCAGCAACCTTTCTTGTTTTTAAACGTTTAAAAACCAAAGGAGCTTCCAACCATAAGCCAATCTGCATGCATCCTGCATCCCCTAAGAGGGGGATGAGGGGTGGGGGACCAAGGTGAAAAACAGACAACTACAAAATATGCCCTAGAAAAATGCAAGATCCTCATAAAACCAACATTTCCTCATCAGATATCCTGTTAAGCACAGTGTTGAAGGCTCATGAGAAAACAAAGTGAGTACTGTAGTTTAGCTTGGAATGCTGAACATGATTTCGAATGATCCTTCTTGCTGCTCCGAGAGGAGAGTCGTTCCACTCCAGCAAAGGGAGAGAGTCGGGAGTCAGCAGCCACCCCTCCCTTTCAGTCGGCATACCAACTCTGACTTGCGGGTGAGAGAATTAGGCTCTAAGGATTCAATGCTAATTGCAATTGCTCTGCACTGAGGAATGTTGGCCAGAGTTGCAAACCGTCATGGGGCTGACCCAGAGCTGAGTCCACCTTTGTGGCTGGAGAGGTTTTCGTAAACTCTTGCACTCCTCTGCTCCACACCTGCTTCGGTCCTGCGCCTGCCTGACAGTGGCCAGTCACAAAGCACCACCCTAGGGTCCTTTCCTCACCACCCTCCCTGCAAAGCACATCTCGCCCGCTGAGGTCTGTGTCCTTTCCAGAGAGGGTCCTGGCTGGAAAGCAGAAAAAGAACTCTGAAGAACAGACTTGGGGAAGTAAGTCTACACAGAAAGCTAAAAACCTAGCCAAGGTTTCCAGAGTGACGCCGCCCTCAGAAGACAAGGCTCCCGGAAGAAAGGGCGTGAAACACCGGAGCTCGGGGTGGTGGTCCCCACGGTCTTCTGCTGGTTCCACACCATCCCCCCTTGGCTGGGTTGTACATTCACTGGTTGTCAGGAGTTTCTGATGCTGCTGGGGGCGGGGATGGAGGAGAGGACTGGCAGAACGTCCTGCCCAGCTCGCGAGGCTCTACACGTCGTATCGGTTCAAAGTGTATGAGTTTGGGTAGGTGGGCCGGCCGTACTGGAAGTGATCTGTCAAGATGTTGTTGCGGCCGTACTGGTAGTCGCTGTGCGGGGGGAAGAGTGTGCCGTTGTGGGGCTTCTCCAGGGGGCCCCGGTGGTGCTCCTTACTGCTCAGGTCCCCCGTCGTGACGGGGAGGAGATGCTTCCGGGCTTGCTGGTTCGCGTCATACTTGGTCTGCAAAGTCAAGAGAGCAGTGACGCCATCAGCTGCATGCCGGGGGTGCACGCAGAGGACACAGCGGGGCTCGGGATTCATGGTCAAGAGGCCTTCAAGGTGACACAAGAGTCACCCCGAGTGGAGCTGGGGCACGCCCAGTGCACAGTTAACGGAGTAGCCCTCCCTGCCAGCAATCCCACAGCTTCACAGGGAATACACAGAACCTTCGCGAGGAAGGAGTGAAATTCCCAATAGAGCCTCAGTAGAACTGAGAGCCGAAATAGAGTGAGGCGTGAGCCTGGGGCATCTATGAGGGCAAGTGGAAGCCCAGGATGGAGGGAGCGGAGCCAAGACCATAAGCCAGGCAGTGGCAAAGCTGGGAGCTGGAACCCCTGCCTCTTGGTTCCTGCTGAGGCCCCATCCTTTCCACCAACGCTCGGTGCCTCCTTGGGTGTCAAAAGGACAGCCTTCCCCAGCCCAGACTCACCTTGTTGTACAGAAAGACTCCGAGGATGGCCGTCATCATGCCCAGGACGTTGGTGCTGGTGACAGGGTTCCGCAGCATGATGAGGGACACTGTGATGACCATGATCCTCTTGGTGGCGTTGGCGACCGAGTAGCTCAGAGGGCTGATGAGGTTGAGGATGCTGAAGGCGATGACATTCTGGGCAAAGTTACAGAAGCCGCTGACAGCCAGGAGCAGGAGCGTCCAAGGCCACTGGGCCACAGAGGTCTGCAGCGATGGGGGAACGAGAACGGCACTGCGGTCAGAGCAGCTCACCTGCCCTGGTGGGGGTGGTGACATACAGTGGCTTCTTGGGGGCCACACTCCCGGGAGGGGAACAGACCCAGGCAGCTCATCGTGTGATACCAGGTGCTTTATACGTACCCTCTGTCCTTCACAACTCTGCATGGCACCGCAATAGTGATTGCCACCCATTCCTGCCAAGGCAGTGGAGGTTCGGGGGGGACATCAGGTACTTAAGGGGTGCAGAGTATGACACGAACCAGAGCTTTCCCCTGTCCCTGGGCAGGGAGGGTCGGGGCTCTGGGTTAGCAGAGCAGGGTCTACATACTGGACATCACCTGTGTGAGCTGCTGTGACAAAGTACCACAGGCTAGAGGGGTTACAAAAAACAGATGTTGATTTCTCACAGTTCTGTGGGCTGAAGTCTAAGATAAAGGCGCTGGCAGATTCCACATCTGGTGTGCGCCCTCCTGGTGTAGTGGCTCTCACTGGGTCCTCACAGGGCAGAAGTGGCGAGGGAACACTGGGGTTTCTCTCTTTTTGAAAGCAATTTTATTTATATGTTTATTGGCTGTGCTAGCTCTGCATTGCTGCACGGGCTTTCCTCTACTTGCAGGGAGAAAGCGCTACTTTCTAGTTGCAGTACACGGGTCTCATTGTGGTGGCCTCTCGTGGTGGAGCGCAGGCTCTAGGGCTTGTGGGCTCTGGAGCACAGGCTCAACAGCTGTGGTGCACGGTATCAGTCGCTCCATGGCATATGATCCTCCTGGATCGGGGGTCAAACTCCCATCTCCTGCGCTGGTGTGCAGATTCTTTATGCTTAGCCGCCAGGGAAGCTCTGGGGCCTCTTAGAAGGGCACAAATCCCATTCATGATGGGCCCACCCTCATGACCTAATCACCTCCAAAAAGCCCCGTCTCCAAGCACCATCATGTTGTAAGGTTTAGGTTTCAACATATGAATTTTAGGAGGACACAGACATAGTAGACATTCTTCATTGTATCAAATGGGGAGGTCCTGGGGTGGCAGCCCCTGGGTGTGTGAAGACTCCCCCCCACAAGGCTGAGAGCCCAAGGCTCTGGTCTGTCCCATCACTGGAAGCCCCCAGGCAAGCTGCCCAACCTCTCTGGCTTCCTCTCTGCAATGGGGAAGACTGATCTTGATGAGTGTGTATAACACTGCTGCTGTGAGGACCAAATGCAATCATGGTTTTGAAAGTGCTTTAAAACAATCCCAAGTCAAACGAACAGAAAATGATGTTATCATCAAAACTTTAGTTGCCGATGTCCCTGGTTGTCCAGTGGTTAAGAATGCAAGTGCAGGGTACACAAGTTTAATCTCTGGTCCAGGAAGATTCCACATGCTGCAGAGCAACCGAAGCCCGCATGCTCTAGAGCCAGTGCTCTGCAACAAGAGCACCCATCAGGGTGAGAAGCTCGGCATGCCGCAACTAGAGAAAGTCTGCATGCGGCAACAAAGACCCAGCACAGTCAAAAATAAAATAAATGCGAATTTTAAAAAACAAAATTTTACCATCTGACCCTCGCCAGAATGAAGCCACCATAATAAAGGGGGCCTAGAAGTAAAAACTAAGATCATAGCACCCAGTCCCATAACTTCATGGCAAATAGATGGGGAAAAAATGGAAACAGTAACAGACTTTATTTTCTTGGGCTCCAAAATCACTGCAGAAGGTGACCAGAGCCATGAGGTTAAAAGACATTTGCTCCTTGGAAGAAAAGCTATGACAAACCTACACAGCATAGCAAAAAGCAGAGACAGCACTTTGCGAACAAAGGTCCATAGAGTCAAAGCTACGGTTTTTCCAGTAATCATGTATGGATGTGAGAATTGGACCACAAAGAAAGCTGAGCACCGAAGAACTGATGCTTTCAAACTGTGGTGTTGGAGAAGACTCTTGAGAGTCCCATGGACTGCAAGGAGATCTAACCAGTCCATCCTAAAGGAGATCAATCCTGAATATTCATTAGAAGGACTGATGTTGAAGCTGAAGCTCCAATACTTTGGCCACCTGATGGGAAGACTCAATTCATCAGAAAACACTCTGATGCTGGGAAAGACTGAAGGCAGAAGAAGAGGGCAACAGAGGATGAGATGGTTGGATGGCATCACCAACTCAATGGACATGAGTTTGAGCAGACTCCAGGAGATGATGAAGGACAGGGAAGCCTGGTGTGCTGCAGTCCATGGGGTCACAAAGAGTCAGACAAAACTGACTGGCTGAACACCATAAAGCCCAACTAGCAAACATTAGGACCACAAACTCTTCAAAGAGCCTGGGCTGATCTCAGGCCAGCTCCCAGGCTGCTCTGGCCTCTCACGGGAGGACACAGCTAGATCTCTCAGGACAGTGGTGTCTAGTGGCCTTGCCAGGAAGGGAGCTGCAGCAGTCCTTGGGCAGAGGTCTGATTCTATCTCCAGCACCCTCTGATAGGGAAGGATCACACAGTCCTCTTAAAAGTGAGGGAGATCCAAGTAGGGACCTGCTCAGAATTGCCTTCAGGGTGAGCTGGCCTGTTCTCCCAGGAATTCTTCCCTGAGGTAACCCAGAGGGACTTACAAGCTATTTTTACAAGGCAGGCTGCTTGCAAAGATATCTTCCAGAAAAGCAATCCAGCCAATCCAGCTTTTTAAAAGAACTGACATACAAAAAAGTTGAGTGTTTCTTCCTTCTGGTGGATAGTTCCATGTGTTTCCACACACATATATTGATTTGTGTAGCCAACACCACCATCAGAGTTCAGAACAGCTCCGTCACCCCATGACACTCTCCAGAGCTTCTCTATGCACCCTCCCTCCCCCAACCTAGGCAACCACCTAGGTGTTCTCCATGATAGGTTTGTCTTTTGGAGACTGTCCTCTAACTGGAAAGATGCAGCATGGAACCTTCTCAGACAGGTTTCTTTGACTCAGCATAATGCCTGTGACACCCACCCAAGTTGAAAGGGATGACAGTTGGTACCCTTGTCATTGCTGAGAAATGTTCAGCTGTACAAACAAATCGGGTTCTTTCTTCATTCACCTGCTGAAGGACATCTGGGTTGTTTCCAATACTCTGTGATCATAAACAAGAGTTGCTATCAATGTTGTGCACAGGCTCCTGTGTGAACCTGAGTTTCATTTCTCTAGAGCAGACACCCAGGAGACTGCTGGGACATATGGTCAGTGTATGTTTACCTTCAGAAGAAACTCCAGATGTTTTCCAGAGTGGCTGTGCCATTTTGCAGCTTCTCCAACAACAGGAAAGTTCCAGTTGTGCCCCATCCTTGACAAACATGGTACTGTCAGTACTTTTCACTGGAGCTATTCTATTAGATACAAAGCGGCACCTCCTCATGGTTTTAATCTGCTTTTCCCTAATGACTAATGATGTTGAACATATTTCACATGTGTACAATCTCAATGGTGAAATTGAAGTCTTTGGCCTATTTTGAAACTACTCAAGTTTTGAGAGTTCTTTATATATCCGGAACACAAGTTCTCTGTCAATATCTCACTGGCAAGTATTTTTTCCCCCAGTCTGTAGCCTGTCTTTCTTTAGTAGTGTTTTGGAAAGCAAAAGCCTTTAACTTTGACGAAGCCCCCTTTAGCAAAATTTTTTTTTTTAATGGACTGTGCTTTTGGTGTAACGTCTACAAACTATTTCCAAGTCATGAAGATGTCTCCTCTGTTTTTTCTTCTAAAGGTTACCATTTTTGCTCTTATATTCAGGTCTAGAATACCTTATGAGTTAAATTTTGTATGACGTGTGAGGCTGAAGTCAAGGCTCAGATCTTGCATGTGGATGTTCATTTGCTCTAACACCATTTGTTAAAAAACTATCCTTTCTCCAAGGAGTTGCCTTTGAACCTTTGTAAAAAATCAGTCACCCATATCTGTGAGTATAATTTCAAGCTGCCTATCTGCTCACTGATGGATGTCTTTCTCCACCAATATCCGTACCTTTATACTAAAGTCTTAAAATTATGTAATGTGATTCCTCCAACTCTGGTCTTCTTTCCCAAACTTATTTAGCTATTTCAGTTCTCTTGACAGTCAATGTAAAATTTCCAATCAGCTTTTCTATATTAAAAAAAATTTTAATATATACAGGTATCTATCTACCTCCAAATATATACACACGGGGATAATTTCTCAACTTTTTTCATTAATGCCTTTGCCCAGCAGAAAAATTAAAGTTAAAATTTAAGTAATGATTTACAGTTGAATATAAGAAGTATAAGATTTTGTTGAGTAGAAAGAATTTTATTTCATCCTTTCAAATCTATTTCTTTATCTTGTTTTATTGCTCTGGCTGTGGTGTTAAGTATCATGGGGAATGGGCCTGTTGAGAGTGAACATCTTTACCTTATTCCTGAATTTAGGGGAAAAAACTTTCAATTTCTCATCATTATGTTAGCTATATATGCCTTTGATCAAGCTGAGGTAGTTTCCTTCTATTTCTAGTGTGTTGACTTTTTAAAACTCATGACTGGATGTTGGGTTTTGTCAAATGCCTTTTCTGCATGAGTGGTATAACTATGTGTTTTTTATCAGGCTATTACAGTAGATTACATTGATTGATTTCAAAGTATTGAATTAGCCTTGCATTCTTGATTTAAATCTCACTTTTTCATAGTGTAGTATGTTATTTAACATATCCCTGCATTTGATTTATTCTAATATTTTATTAAGGACTTTTGCCTCCATGCTCACAAGGGATATTGGTCCTTTTAGTGGTTTGTTAACACAAACCAAAAGTGTTCTTTTCCTCTTCTGTTTTCCACAGGAGATTGTGCAGAACTGGTGTTTATTTTTCCTTAAATGTTTGGTAGAAATTACCCATAAAACCATCTGGGCCTGATGACTTCTTTTTAGAAGGCTTTAAACGATGAATTCAATTTCTTTAATAGTTATAAGATTCAGGTTATCTTTTTCATCTGGAGTGGGTACATTTTGACAGTGTGTGGTTTATGAGGAACGGGTCTCTTTCAGTTGTCGTTGATTTTATGTATGTAGAGTTGTCAGTAGTGTTTTTATGGTTTTAAGTTCTGTGAGTTCTGCAGTACCGGTCCCTTCTTCATTCCTGATTATTTGTACTGTCTTACCCCTCTGTCTTTTTTGGAAGGGTCAGTTTTGCTTAAAATTTTTTTTCTTTTCCCTTGAGACTTCCTCTTTGTTTCATGGATTATTTAGAAATGTGCTGTTTGGTTTCCAAGTGTTTAGAGATTTTCCTGTTACCTTTTTGTTATTTACTTTTAGTTTTATTATGATCAGAGCATATACTTTGTATATTTCCAACCCTTTTCTTAAGGTTTTTTTTTTTATGACATACAACATGATCTATTTTGGTGAATTTCCACATGTACACTTGAAAAGATGTGTATTCTGCTGCTGCTGCTGGGTAACATACTCTATAAATGTCAATGAGATTTCCAGTTGGTTGATAGTGGTGTTCAATTCTTTACTCCTGATCTTCTATAGATCCAGTGATTTTGGAAATTCTGTATCTGCTGGATATAGAATTACGTGTTAACGGTTCTTTAGTTTTAGTACTTTACGAATGTTATTCTACTTCATGGTTTCTGATGAGAAACCCACAGTTATCCAAATTGCTTTCTCCTATAAATAATGCATCCTTTTTCTGTTTTCAAGCTTTTTTTGTCTTTGAATCTTTTTCTTTCTGTGGTTCAAACTAGATACCTTCTGCTGATATATCTTCAAGTTACGGACTTCCCTCTGTCATCTCCATTCTGCTACTGAGTTCATCCAATACCATCCAGTGAGTCTGAGTTGTTTCTTCCATCTTGAAATTTCCACTTGGTTCTATCTTCTATTCTTCCCATTTGTGTCAAGAACATTCTTGGAGCATGATTATAAATAATTGCTTTAAAGGCTTTGTCCAATAATTTCAACATTTGTGTCATCCCAGTACTGGCATCTGTTGACTGTCTTTTCTCATAAGACTTGAAATTTTTCTGTTTCTTTGTATGCCCAGTAATTCTGGATTATATCCTGGACATTTAGAATATTATAAGACTCTAGGTCCCATGGAGAATATTGATATTTGGTTTTAGCAGACTTAGCTAGGTTCAGGCTACAAGCTTGACCAGCCTCCACTGGGTAGCGGTTCCAACACCAGTTCTGATTTCAAAGCCTTTTCAGTGGACACAGCTCTGTCCCAGGTGTGCTCTACCAGTGACCAGTCTTGGTCCTGGGTAGTAGACTATATTCTGTCTTTGTATGCTGTTAGGATCAGATCCTCACATGTGCAGCTCAGGATTTTGTTGTTTTATTTTTAAAATGGTAATTTCGTCTTTCCAACTTTAACTGAATTTCAGATTTCTGCTTGCTTTTCCATTTTGGCTCCGCCTTTTTTTTTTTTTTTGGTCGCACTGCACGGCATGTAGGATTTAGTTCTGTAACCAGGGATTGAACCCATGTCCATGGAAGTGCAGAGTCTTAACCACTGGAACACCACAGTAGTCTCTTTTATGGTGTTTTATGAGATCATTTCCCCCAGGTTCCTTCTTTCTATGTCTCCTTGGTATTTTCTGGTTTCTGAGGTCTCCCTCTTTCAATCATCTAGTCAGAAAGCTGGACTTAATAACCTGACTCTGATTCCTTCCTACAAATGTACCTCCATCTGGGGCCAAGCAGTGGGAGGATGAAGAAAAGAAAAAAAAAAAATGCAACAGGGGCTAATCCTATCCTGCGACTGAAGAGGGAGGTTGCCCACCTCAGCATCTTAGGTGCCTGTGGGACCTTGCTGCCACCACCAAATGGGACTGCTGGGGGCCTGGGACATGAGAGGACAAAGGAAACAGAAAACAGAGGATTCCCCCTATGCTCTCAGAGCATCATGAATCTCCTCCCCCCACCTCAGCAAGCTAGTAAAGAGGGCTTTTCACTCTCTTCCTCCCCCAGTGCCCACTTCTGTGTTTCCAGATGCTTTAAGTCCAGGCTGAAGATACAGGAGGCAAAAGAAAGCAAACCCACAGCTGGCTCAGTGGTACTTTGTAATCTGGTTTTCTCCACCAGCCTGCCTGTTCCCATTTACTTTTTAGTTCTCAAATACTGGCTTCACCCATCCTGTCCAAGCTTTAAAACTGGGCCACCTGCTTCAGAGTCTGGAAATTCATACCTGGCTACAGTTGAGCTGTTGGCAGCAGGTCTGGAACTGTCTGGGAACTGCCTGCTGCTATAGCCTTTGATTCCTGGAAACATGGTGATTAGCAGGTCCAGATGATGCTCTCCAGCCTAAGCTTTCTCCCTTCCTAATGGAGCACAGCACCAGGACAAACCTAACTGACCTGGCTGCTATGGGAAGATGCAGGGGAGGGTGGGGGAGCCCCGCTAGGAACCCCACTTTCAGGAGGCAGCACTGTGGAATACTGTGTGCTGCTAGGGCTGCTGTGAAAATGTACAAGGGTCCCATCAAGGTAAAAAATATATGGCTTCAGGGCTTTCCTGATGGTCCAGTGGTTAAGAGTCCACCTGCCAATGCAAGGGACAGAGGTCCAGCCCCTGGTTCAGGAAGATGCCATGTGCTGTGGGGCAACTAAGTCCATACACCACAACTACGGGGTGTGCATGCCAGGGCCCGTAAGCTGGCAACTACTAAAGCCTGCATACCCTAGAGCCATGCCCTGCAGCAAGAGAAGCCACTGCAGTGAGAAGCCTGCACACCACAAGTAGAGAGCAGTCCCTGGTCGCTGTAGCCAGAGAATGCCTGCATCTAGTGACGAAGACCCAGCCCAATCAAAACTTAAAAAACAAAAAAATGACCTTGACGAGAAACAGAGGTTACCAATAGCAAGACAAGTAAGTTTATTACTAAAAGAAAACCAAAAAACGTCCTAAATGCAAGAGAAAGCAAAGAGAGCAACGAGACAGCAGAGCAAAATCTACGTATAGCTGTTTGTGAGTGCGTACAGAGACACCGATGAGTTAGCACGGTGTAACAGCACTGATGCCATACCTAGACGCTACAGAGCAGCCAACAAAAGGAAAAGGAAAGACCCGACAGGTCAGTGTGGAATGATCCCCAGGACGTGTTACTGGTGAAAACCTTTTCTAAGTATCTAAAATATCTAAAGAGTCACTATTTGTATAAGGAGGGTGGAGAAATGAACACACTTGGCCCTCAGTACCTCTGGGGGATTGGTTCCAGAAGTCCCCAGATCTGAGGATGCGCAAGTCTCTCATATAATAAGATGGCGTACTGCAGGGACTTCCCTGGTGGTCCAGTGGCTGAGACTCTGCGCTCCGAACGCAGGGGGCCCAGGTTCGATCCCTGGTTAGGGAACTAGATCCCATATACCACAGCTAATCATAAAAAAATCCCAAGTGCTGCTAAGACCTGGCGCAGCCAAATAAATTAATTAAAAATTTTAGTTAAAATAAATAAAATGGTGTAGTACAATTTATACTCAGCCCTCTCTATCTACAGCTTTCACATTTGCAGATTTAACCAACCCTGGATTGAAATTTTGATCCTTGGTTAAAAATCTGTGGATACTGAGGGCTGACTATATATAGAAGTTTGCTTATGTTTATGGAAAAAAAAAAACACACACACTGAGAGGGTAAACCTAGATCATAAAAATGGCTACTTATAGGGGTGGGGAGAGGAGGCAACAGAAAGTGAAGCCAGACTTCTTTGAATAAACCCTGCCATATCATTTGGAAACATAAAGGTGTGACATACTCTATGTGGGGTGGGGGCGGGATTGCCTAAAAATTGAAAACAAACGAAGTAAAGGAACCCAAACGTACATGAAGTTGGTGACAGAGGCACACTGTGAAAACAACTATTTCAAGTACCCTTAGAACACAATATTCCAGTTGTCCATCTGTAACGAAGGCTGCTCTAAGGACAGAGAGAGCTGCAAAGAAACCTAAACCATCTACCTGCAGCTGTCTCATAGGGACTCACTCTGAAGCAACTATCCGTGTGTGCAGTTCAATCATGTATGAATAGCTCCGGTGTGTGTGAATAAGAAATGCTGTGAGAAGCCAAGTGTACCAGAAAAAGATGCAAATAAAAAAGTCAAAGCAATAATAAGTCCTGCAGTGTTACACTGGAATGGGAATGAACTGGGATAAACTCTCCCCTGTGCCACCAAATGCGTCTTAGTTTTCCACTACAAAGGCTTAAAGACGAGAACCCAACAGCAGGGCGGACACACAGCGCTCAGAAGGTGTCTAAACACCACTCTCTCTGTGGGAAGCAACCTGGGTTCCTGAAGGAGCTCTGGGATGGGAGGTGCACAAGATGACGGAAGACACCCTGTGGGACCAGAAGCTTCCAAAGGCTGATAGGTGCTCTCAGGAGGGCAGGGAGCCAACAGGAGGGACTCTATCGGCCCAAGCAAAGATAATCTGAATATTAAAAAAATTATGTGTACACCTGACAAGCATGAGTTCACAGGAATACAAAACAATAAAAGAACCCTCCTTCACCTGAAAAAAACAAAACCTTAACTCACTAGTTAACACTGAAGTAAGCGCTAACTCTTTACTCTGAAAACTCATAATTGAAAAGGCGAGAGAGGCAGTAAATTGCTTTTTGTGCACTGTACTTCCAGGTAATAAATTAGTTCTGGTTGATGATGGCAAGTTCGTCACAGAAACATTACAGCTGATCAACACGGAAGGCAAGTTAGAACATGGAGCCAGTTTCCTCACCCTGAAACCAGAGATAACCGCCACTGCACCCATAGATGGTGGTAAAGATTAAAGACCAATGTCAAGAATCCAGTCAGGGACTTCCCTGGTGGTCCAGTGGTTAAGAATCTGCCTGCCAACGCAGGGAACACAGGTTTGATCCCTGCTCCAGGAAAATTCCATATGCTGTGGAGCAACTAAGCCCGTGAGCTGCAACTACTGAGCCCACGCACGTAGAACTTGTGCTCTGCAACGAGAAGCCACTGCAATGAGAAGTCTGGGCTGCAATGAAGAGCAGCCCTGCTCACTCCAACTAGACAAAGCCCAAGCAGCAACGAAGACCCAGCGAAGCAAAAAATAAATTCTAAAAATTAAAAAAAAAATTGATACACCGATCTTTAAAAAAAGAATCCAGTCAGACCTCATTAAGCCCTACACTGACTCCATCCACCTCAGACCTGGAAGAGCCATGCCCAGCTCCTTATCACTGTTGCTTGCATTAATTTCTAGTACATTCTCTGGAGGCTGGTCCTGTAGGTGGTGTGTGGGAAGATGCTCTTTCCTGGGCTCAGCTCAGAGAGCTCTGGGTACATCTGGAGTCAATGGAAGTCCGCACAGAGATGACGCCAAGAAAGGACTCGAGCAGTGCAAGCACAGTTTCAAAAAGGCCAAGTGAGACCGGAACAAGACTGAGGGTGAGACGGCCGCCTGTGCTGCCGCTTCTTCTTCCTTGAATGCACTGGCACGGATGCAGCAGTTACCAGCAGCTGGGATCTAGCACGACTGAGAAGGATATACACAAGAAGCCGACTTCCTTGACTGCATGCAATGTGAATCATCGAAGAGCTGAGAGCTAAAAGGGCTGGCGGTCAGAAGCCCGATGCCCCAGTCAACACAGAGGCGTAATTCCCTGACAAAGCACCCACTTCGGGACCAGCTAAGGAAAGGGCATGTTCTTGGCACAGGACAACTCACCAGGTCGCTGCTGACCAGGAAAGCCGAGAGATCTACCAGGACCCATGTGGGGATCATAAAAAAGACGGCATGGCAGCCCAAGATGTTCAGCAGCCGGAGATGGTGGATCCTTGAATCTCTTAATACCTGAAGAGAGAAAACCTCTTTAAAGGCTGGTTGTAACTATAAGTGGCAAGAGGGGCTCTGCATACCCAGGCCCCAAACATGGTGACCGCACATTATCCCTGGTATCTGACCTTGACTGCCAAACCTACAAGTGCACCTATGATGAGACACACTGCCCATGACTGAAACAAGCACAGTGTTTCATGTGCAAAGGACCGAGAAAAGAAAAACAAACAAAAACAGCAGCACTCAATTGCTGGTGAAGCTACAGTGAAACAGGCACTCTGAGATGGTACTGGTTAATGTCTAAATTGGCACACGGTTCCAGAAAACAAGCAGGCAAAGTGTATCAAGAGCTGTAAATGTCTCGTACCCTCTGACCCAAGAGTGGTAAACTCATCAAAAGGAAATAACCTGAGAAACAGAAAAATGTTTAACACAAAGATGTTCATAAATTGTATTATTTGTAGGGAATAGTTGGAAATAATCTGCAGCTGCAAAAGGGAAACCAACTGTGTTAATTATGGTACCTGAAAAGAATGGGATTATTATGAGTTAGCGATAATTTTTAATGATATGGGAAAATGCGATGTTAAAATAATAAATGAACAAAGCAAAACTGAAAAAGTATGTATAATATTGCAGCTCTAAAAACCATGCAGGAAAAAACCCCTAGCATTAACACTAGTTCTCATTAGGGAACAGTACTGTGACTTTCCTCAAGAAAGAGGAAACCCTGAGCCAGGGGGTAGGTCTCTGTTGAGTCTTGATCCCCAGCACCTACTACGGTGTCTGTCACACAATAGGTGCTCAATAAATTTTCTGATTTCTTTTCACTGTACTTTTCTCTATTTTTTCACATTGAATGTAAGTCAACTTCATAATAATAATAATAATAATAATAAAGCTATTTAAAAAATAAAACAATAGAAACCAGTAGAAGGGTGACAGGATGTTTTTTGTTCCAACACTGAAGAAATCTTTACCTGGCTACTTTTTTAGACGCCACCCGCACACCCCAGAAACAGCAGGTGCATCCTGGACAGCACCCCAGTACCTTTTTGGAGAAAATATTCTGAAGTGAGAAGCAGAGTGTGGCAGCAAGGGCGCTGACAAGCCCCCACATGTCGAAGGACAGCTCGGTGACGGTGGCCAGCAGGACGCCGCTGATGATGGGGATGAGTGACAGGTACACCTGTTAGAGGATGGCAGGAGTGGCTGGCAGGCCAGGGTTGAGCTGGGCCGCCCAACACTGATGCCCGGGGGAAAGCCCTGACTGCTCTCTCTTCCCTCCCCAAAGGGACACCACCTACCACTCTGGATGCCAGTGCTAGCTGTGACAGTAATACTCTGGGGAGTGGGGGGGAGGCAGATGGTTCTCAGAGTACCTGAGGGCAGCGCTGTGTCACTGTGGGCTCCCCCGCACCCCCATTAAGAGCCACAAACCAGGGCTGGTCCTAATAGGATCTACCCAGCTGCCGCCACCAACACACCAGGATCTGAAACTAAGCCTCTGATGGGCTTCCCGGGTCCCTCTTATTTTGCACTCTTCCAACATGCAGTTATCCCTGGTGAGGACACTCCCCCTACACCTTCTCCAGCTGGAGACCTCCTTTCCCTTCAGGGGTCAGTTCACAAAGGCCATGAACTTCCCCTGACCCAATGCTCCCTAGACAGAGTCAGGTTCCCCAGCTGTGCGTTTTGGGAACAGTGCTCTCCACCCACCAGAAGCACCCTTTACATCGTCTGCGTCCCTGCACTCCTTTAGGGCAGCTCTTTGTTCACGGCTCTATGCTGGTGCCCGGCCCTTAGCAGGCACCCAGCAGCTGCTGGCTACAAGAACGAGGAGTGAGTGCTGTTACCAGGGTCTTCCAGAAGGTTCAAGCATTTCCGGGCCTGGAAAGTCCCAGAGCTCTCACGGCTAAATAGGCTCCCAACTTCCAGAGAAATGGGGTCCATACCCAACATGTGGCTTTCCTTACTCCTGGCTCATCCTTCCCCTACAGAGGATACTCATAAAGCACTTTGGGGACTTCCCTGGTTGAGACTCTGCCCCCAGTGTAGGGGGCTAGGGTTTGATCTCCATTCAGGGAACTAAGAATGGAGAACAGCCAAAACAAATAAATAGATTAAAAAAAATAAAACACGAAAAACACTTCAGAGATTTTGGGAGGAGGTGGTGAGGCACCCCACCCCCATCCCCACATACACAGGGTGAGTAAGAGCTCTGAATTCCAGAATTCCTGCTCCCTCACTACTGGCTGGCCCTCAGGTTCTTCCCTTTGAAGTCTCATTGCTTTCCCTGAGATGAAATGATCACCGACCTGATCTGGAAAGGGTGGGGCCACACTTACTCTATCATCATCATCATTAGTCTCCTGCCTAAGCCATTCCCCCATCTCTCCTCCCTGTGAAAGGTTCTGGCTCCCTGCCCAAGCCAGGAACGATGACCCTATCAGGAAGCCTGATAAACACAGTGGGATACTGAGAGAAGCAAGCCACACACCTCCTGGTCAACTCCGACCTGGGGAGACCAGTCACATCTGCCACCACCCTGGGGGTGGGCTGCAGGGCACACCAGATCTGGCAGGGGACAAGACTGACCGAAAGAAAACACCAGCCGGGGTGGCCCCATTTCTATAAGCTAATCCAGGGCCCCGCCGTTCTAAGTTACATAAAATACAGGACGCCAGAAACCAACCACACAGAAAAGAGACGCTCTGTCCAGCATGAAATGGATTCCAGCTGGGACAACAGGAATCCCACTTCCACTTAAGGACACAGGGCAAGGCTGTCTCTGGCTGAAGCCACAGCTTCTCTCACTCCAAGCCAGGAAATACCCTGGCTTGGCATCTCAAACAGACCCTGGATTGTGCCCAGAGCATCTTCCCCATGCAGCCCTGGGCTCTGCGGGCTGCTCTCACTTCCATCTCCAGACATTCACAATTCCTGGCTGTTTTTATTTCTAAGACTTTGCTGGGCTTTGCCAACATCAGATTCCTCTGACTAGTTTCTCACTTCTGACCCCAGAAATCCTGAGCCTGACCACTATCTCTTGCAATGATGTAAAACTCTGTCAGAGTTCCGTTCCAACAAGGAGTCAGATATTCCAACCCTCATTCCACTGGAGGGGGGTGGTCTGGTCAAGGTGGGACCAAGTTATCCAAGTTGCCTACCAGCAACCCCAGGTTGGGAATCCAAACAGGGAGGACCGCTGGATCTGAGATGGGCGGCAGCATCCTGAGACCACACATCAGAACCAACTCAGGAACACACACCCCACATGCTCAGGAACACTGCCCCAGGGGTGATTCCAGAACGTTAGCAGCAAAAGAGCCACCAGAGGTCTAGAAGATGACTTCCTTATTTGACAGGAAGCCAGGCAGCCTGCAGACCAGGAACCTGGACCACGTCACCAGCTCAGCAACAGCTGGGAAGCCTTTGGGGCCCCCACCGGACCAGAACCCTCCTAGGTTACCTTGGTGCTCTGTTTCTCCTTCATGATGATCCGGGACAGGAGGACCACCCAGATGGGCATGGTGGCCTTGACTGCAAAGAGAGGGTAGGGGCATTCAGGGAGCTGCGCTAGTCCCAGAATCCACTCTGGGACCTGTCCCAACCCCACTGGGGTGGAGGGGTAGGAAGGCTTGGCTGCCACTCAAGTCACTTCAGCTCTTCCTTACCTGTGGGCCCTCCCCGAACCCAACAGTTCTGATCCGCCCTGCTCACTTCCCAGCTTTCTTCTCAGTCCCTTCCCTCCCGGAGAGCCCTGCGCGTGTCCCTCTCTTCCTAAAAGCTTTGGCGGCCTCCAGCGCCTTCTGGACTGAAACGGACTTCTAATTCCGACATTCCAGGCCGTCGAGGGCACCCCAGCCGGCGCACTCCGACCCAAGCGTCAAAGCCCCAGGTGGCGTGCGCCAGCCGCCGCCCCCTAGGCCAGCCTCGGCACCCACCGGTGTGCGCGTAGGACACGGGCACCTTCCATATGCTGACGTGCGCGGACACTGATGCGAAGTACTTGCCGAAGGCGAGCGGCAGCACGTAGCGCGGGTAGAAGCGCGGCGGTAGCAGCGGGCCGGACGACTGATGCGGACCGGGCCCAGGGCCAGAGACGGGCGGCGCCGGGGGCACGCGCCAGGCGCGGAGCAGAGGCGGGAGTCCCGCGCACAGCGCCAGGATGTGGCACAGCGACACGGTCACGGGGAATGGGAAGGCGCTCAGGATCACCTTGTTGACCACATTGCCGCCCGCGCTCAGCGCGTACCACAGCAGGCACAACGCTGCCACCCGCGCGCCCTCGCGCGCCCCTCCGCCGCCGCCGCCGCCGGCTCCCGAGCCCCCGGCGCCCGCGCCCACTCCCACCGCCGCCGCCGCCGCCGCCGCCATCCTACCCGAGCGGCCGCCCCTTCCCGCCCGTCCGACGGCCCGACGCCGGGCGGGGGCGGGGCCGGACGGGGGTGGGAGCGCCAGCCAAAGCTGCTGCCTATTAGCCACCGTCGCTTCCGTCACCGCCACGCGCCGGCCGACGCGCCCGCCACCACGTAGCGAACGTAGGCCCCGCCTTCCTTTGGGTGGGCTTCCGGGAGGGCGGGGTCTGTCCCGGAAGCGGAAGGAAAGGGGACCGTGAGCCCAGTAGGGCTCTGAGAGTAGTGGGCTGGCCTGAGCGAGCGTAGACTAGATCCCGGAGCACAGGCAGGAGGGGCGGGAGGGAGCGGTAGGACCCCGCTATGTCGGTGTCTGTGAGCGGGCGATCGAGCTCGCGGGTCAAACCTCGATATCCGGGCTGCATTGGAGCCCTCCAGCCAGATTCCTGATGGTCGGCGGCGGAAGACAAAGGTAAAAGACCAGACCTTTCGGGGAGAGAAACCGAATGGTGAAAACCTCGTCATGGGCTAAATTCTTTCTGCAAACCGGGAGCGAACTCCCGTGGCCGCACTCCAACTGAGGGGCCAGCCCAGAGCGCCCTGGAGCACGTCTCGGAATGCGCTGTGCGGTATTACTGTCTTCATTTCACCGACTGATGGACCGAAGCCCAGAGAAGGGAAGCGACGTGGCATGGGTCTTGGCATGGGTCTTCTGGCCAGTTTGGGAGTCGCAGTAATGGCAACCTCCTCGGGCACTTGTCTCTAGGGATCTGCAGGAGGGAGGGGCGTGGTGCTGGCCCCTACTGCCGATGCTCAAGGACCGGTTGGGATAGAGCAGCCCAAAGCCGCAACGGAGGAAAGCAAAGCGGTGTTTTCAGCAAGATGATCTTACACCAGAACTTTGTTTGAAATATCATGTACTTCCAACTTTGGGGGTGATAGGGAGTGTTAAAATTTTTCTTCTACTGTATCTTTACTTGGCAAAGTAAAAAGTGGCAACCCAACTTGATCCGCAAAATGTTGGTGGGAAGTCACAGCCTAACCTTGTGTTCTCAAAGTCAGGCAGTATCTGTACCCTAGGGCTTACTAGATACTCAGACACAGGAGAGGTGCCTGCAGGGGGTGAAGGAGCAGTGACCTCCCTCAAAGCCCAGGTCTGAGAAAAGGAGATGCTCACGGGGTGCCAACCTGCACCTTAATAGCTTCCAGCTGTGCCTCTGACCCTTTGTTGGCCTCAGGAAACCCACATGTCAGCTGGCCACATTAGAGGTAAGAAAACAGGCACAGTGGACTAAGGAAACTAGTTATTCCACAGCACACATGGTCCTGATGACAAGCTTTCACACCCACCCCCCCCCCCCCGCTAAATTTGGATAATTTAATCCTCACAGCTTTGGGGTATCACATATCTCCCAAATGGGGACAGGTGTATAGGAGTAAAGTGATTAGCCCAGGTCCATACAGGTGGTAGATGGCAGGGGCAGAGTTTAACCTTAGACTGCCCTCAAAGCTACTTCACCCACTTCTCAGAGAGGGTATGCCCTGCACCAGGACTATGTCAGAATTCCCCAAGGCTCTGAAACTGTAGCTCTGCATTGATTGCATGTTTCTGGACCTCCTGATTTGCCTGGTGGGGCTGCTCCTCTAAAGGGGGAGTTGCTTCCTCACCTGTGAAATCAAGTAAATGTGGTCAAGATGACCTATTCCAGACTGAAAAAAATTGGAAGCCAAACCTTATGGTTTCAGAGACGAGGAAGAAGAATTAAAAGATCATCACTTTATAGTCACGGAAGAACTACAAATATTTCAGGGGGTAAGACAAGGTCACTTGAGACCTGGGTTGTAGAGCCTGCTTGGGAGGGTAAAGCTCTCTCTTTCTAGGGAAAATAGGGTCTGGAATGGAGACAGATGTGGCCTCTCTGACTCTGTCACCCAGAGTTAGCAGGTGACTCTGGAGATGGGAGAGGCACTGTGGCCCTGAATGAATGAAAGGCAAGGTGGAGGTCAGTCTCCATGCAGAAGGCTAATAGGCTGGACTTGGTTACTTTGCCCTGCCCACCTCCCCACAGCCTGGCTAGCTATGGGGCCTGAACCTTGGACATGGGGTCCAGGTTGTCTTGGCTAAACCAGAATCCAGAAAGGATGAATGTGGCTATAAAGGACCAAATTAAAAAACAATTCTCAGACTGGTTTGTGCAAATGTTTTTTTTTTTATTATTTCCACATTTATATCACAAGGTGTCCACTTACTGGACCAAATAGCAAAGTTGCTCCCTTCTGCGTCCTGAGAACACAGAAGTCTAGGTACTGTACATTCACTAAGGCTCCTTGTTTTTGCAAATCGCGTTTATGACAAATAACCATAAGGCAAACGAATCTAAAGGAATGGTTATGAGTGTTTCCAGCATACAGACAGGTCTCTTCTCGCCCAACAGTACAGCTTACACACCAGTAGCACCCGCGGTTACTTTTGTGTTTTGAGGGGAAGGGAACTCTAGAAAGGTGAACTTTTTCTAGATATGTGTGGGAAGGGGAAACTGAAGAGGGAAGAACAAAAGGCAAGTTATTTGTCTGGTGGTCAGATGGAAGAGGGGGCAAAATAAACTTGAGAAAACAAATTTTTGCAGCATTTCTTTAAAAACTGGGCTGTAACTGAAACCAGATACAAATGTGTGGACGCCCAGGGAGCATGGGTCGAACTGGTTGGCCAGCTGGCCTGCCTGATGCCAGCAGCTCATTACAGCTGAGGCACCGTGATGGGAAAGCTGGCCAGGTGGGGTGCAAACCGAGGCCGCAGTGTTGCCCACTGCCTCAAACACATAGGGCCATATTAAAAAACAGAAAATGCAAAGAGATGAGATGCGTGCTTCTGTCGCTGTGTTAAAGGTAACCTCTCCCACAGGTTTTCTGTGCCTGCCTGCAACTGAGGTCCCAGCTCACCAGGGCTGGGAAGCACCCACACCTCTTCTGGGGTGGGAGACTAACGCTTTTTATAGCTGGTTTGCTATAGAGTTCTGAACTCACTTTGCTGGCCTTCCTTCCACGCGGTCCTTCCTTTGCAATTTTGTTAGTAAACTGGTAGCAGCATTTCACAAAAGGAGAATTTAGAGGGATGAGTGCAGAGAGACCTAGAGACTCTCGCCCCCTCCCTCCCGCCCCGGGCCGGACCCCCCGGATTCCCAACCACTGGAGGTGGCGGGCCCTGGCGCCCGTCCTCCATGGCTGACTGCAAGGTGGGAATGCACTTAGAGCCCGAGGGGCCGGTCAGTCCAAGCAGACATAAGGCAGAATGTTCAACCGCCCGTCGTCGCCGTGCGGGTCGAGCGATATGCACTGCGTCCAGTCATACCAGTTACCCTGTGTGTCCTGACACCCGTTCACCCCTGGCCACTGGTGGGCCTGGATTCTGTCCAGATCGTCCTGGGTGACCTCGCGGCTCAGCCCGGGGAAGTCCGTGGGCGGGCCATGAGGCACCAGCACGTGCGGCTTCCGGGCCCCGCGCCGAGTGCTCTCCTCCTGTTTCAGGTACTCGGACATGAAGTGGTGAGCGCCCGGGGTCTGTGCGCCTGACGACGAGAGCAGGCTGCTCTGCCGGCTCAGGTAGGACTGGATGATCTCATTGCGCGACAGTTCCTTCCAGTTCGTCTGCTCAAAAGGGCTCTGGAGGCTGGCCTTGGCCTCGGGCTTGTCCAGCTCTGTCCTGGGCTGCTCCGTGTGCACGGGGCTGTCGGCCCGCACTGGCTCTTTCTGGGTCAGAGGTTTGATCTGTCTCGTCATGGGGTCAAAAGTGAGCTTCCGCTCTTTTAACCGGACAGGCTTGACACCAGCCTCAGCCACCTGCCCGTCCAAGTTAACCGTGTAGTCACGAGGCCGGTACCTCTTCTTCTTTTTGCTGTCCGACCCACCGGAGGAGGCAGCATCGCTGTCCGCCTTGGAGGAGTCTGGGGAGAAGCCTGCCCGGGGCAGGAGGGGCTCGGCCGGCGGCAGCCCCGCCTTGCAGCCTGACCCTGAGAGCCGCTGGTGGCCCTCTGGCTGCTCTAGCCAGCGCACAGGGCTCTCTGCGCTGGGCAGCAGCTCGAGTCGCCGCACGGGGGGCGTGGATGGCTGGGCCAGCGGAAGCGGTGATGGCACCTGGGTGGCATCCAGCGACTGGGGCCGAGGTGATGGGCTGGGCAGGGAGCCCTTGTACGTGTATGGGCTCCGCTGCCGGGCAAAGGAGCCCTCGTGCCGTGAGTTCCGGGAACCGAGAGAGCAGCGAGGTGGCCCCTTGGGGTGGGGGGGCCCTGGAGTCTCATCCACCCTGTCCAACTGCTGCAGCAGCACAGCCTTCGTCTGCAAGCAGGGCCCGGGGGGCTTGCCCAGGCCCGGGGAGCTGGTGTGCGGCCTCACGGCATTGACGGGGATCTTGCCGCTGTGCTTGTCGTTCTCGCCGTGCTCCAGGCGGTTGCCCTCAGGGCCCACGTGCCCACTGCTGTCCAGGGGGCTGGGGAAGCTCTCGGGGCTCCCGCTGATCCCATTGGTGGGGAGAGGGGACGAGTTGGGTACCAGGGAGTCGTGGCTTGCCTTGGAGACCTTGGGAGGTGGCCCCGGGTGACCGAGGTCACGCTGGTCTCCCCGGCGCTTGCGGCTGCCCAACCTGTCCAGCCGCTGCCCGCACAGCCTCGGCATGTCATTGCGGTACTTCAGGTCGTGGACGCTTTTGGGCGGGCCTGCCGCCCCTGCCTCTGGCCGGCAGTTATGGGCACCGCCGTTGGCCGAGCCGGTGGCAGCCGCCAGCCCCCGCAGCGCAGCCTCATTCTGGTGCACGGGCTCGATGAGCTTCTGCCAGCTCCGCAGCAGCTTCTTAGCCCGCTTGGCGAGCTCCTCGTTCTTCGTCTTCTTGCGGACGTCGTTGATGAGCTTCCCAAGGCGGGTTTCCTACAGCCAGAGAGACACAATGACATGCTTTTAGGACAGGGACACCCCATGAAAAGGGAGCTGGGACAGAAATGGAGCTTCCCATGGAGCTGGGGGAAGGGCTCCGTATCTTTGAAATGACCCCACAGGCCCCCTAAACCACCAGTCTCCCAGACACAAAACCTATGAAGTTGTTGGGTCCCTCATGACATTTAAATTCTCAGACCCAAGTCCTCAGATCTTATAGTCCATGGGACAGACAGGGCATTCTCAGAAGCATCATCTCATGGGCTCCCAACTCCTGAAGGCCGCGGATCACTCAAGGCCACTGCAAGGACACTTTGCCAGGGGAGATTTCTAGGTGAGAGCACATTGTGGCAAAGGCAACAATACGCGGGACCTTGAGCCGGGATCACTCACTGGAGCCTCTGCTGCGAGCTGCAGAGTGTGCAGGGCCCCCTGCAGAGAGAGGGGCCTGACTCTGAACTAAAGCCTCTCGTATTTCCTGCAGTGCCCATGGGAAGCATATGCTGTGGGCTGGCACAGTGCAGGCCAGAAGGGCATGCCCCCTCACTCCTCCCTTTAAGACCTCGCTGGGCCAGTGAGCAAAGTCTCTGAGGCTCCAAGAAGTCGAGAAAGCCCAGGGCTGGAGCAGCCCAGGCCCCACCCTCACTGCCGCCCCAGGGCTCAGACTGGGACACTCACCTCCAGTGCCTCTTTGGTAATGGGGTATTTCTCCAGGCTGGAGATGACTTCCTGCACCGCCACCATGTTCCGGATCTGTAAAACAAGAGCCACTGTCAGACCCCAGGCACTTCTCCCTGTGCCGGCCTGCTCCAGAACTCTCCCTTTCCCAGGAGCCAGTGGAGCCAGCATCACCAGAGACCCACCTCTGGCCGCCTCCGACCTGCTCCCAGGGGCCAACATGGCACCGAGTGCGCACCCTCCCGTCTGCCTGCTCTAGTGCAGTGAACAGGTGACTATGAGTCTGTCTACGGACACAGCCATCTGCCCAAGTGGCTGCCACACAACTGAAATTCACATTTATGAAACAAGATTCACTCTTGATGTGGGAAATGCACTCAAATCTGCCATCTGACGGGAGGTTGAAGGATTTATTGAATAAAATGCACCACATTTAAAACAGCCGTGCATAGTAATCTAATCAATTTAGTTGCATTAACAAGATCTTTATAGAGTTCATCTAAAGACATCACAAGGAGAGCAGAAGTCACAAGATGGGAGAAGACCAGTGCCGCGGGGCCCCACGGGTCTGTATGCAAGCCTACAGAGAACGCGGGCCAGGAGGCACAGATAGGGACCGTGCAGCAGTGCTCAGCTCTCCCGGTCATCAGGCGAGGCAGACCGAACCCACACGTGGCTCCACTGAACACGCAGCAGACTGCTGGAAACGGCACCTGACAACGCCAGTGGTTCCGGGGTGTGGCCACTCTGGGGAGCACTGGGCTGAGTCTGGTCAAATCAAGCACCGTGTGTCTCGTGACCACGCAGTTCTGTACCTCAGATGACACGTGCTATGAGCCAGGCCCTGTTCCACCAAGGTCTGCTTCCATACAGCACTACTCCACTGAATTATCACAACCTCAAAGGGAAGGTGCTAACTACTATTACCATCACATTTTACAAATGTGATGTAAAAGAGTGGGTCATGTGGTCATATGTTATAACGACACCACTGTCGTTCAAAAGTTGAAGGAACACACTAAGAAATTCAAGAGCTCTAGAAATGAGCACACTGCAGCTTCAGTACATCAACAGGATGAACTTCAAACCACAGTGGACGAAAAGTCACAGGAGATACACACTGTTGATTCCAATTACACTAAGCATCACAGCATACTCAAAAGTTAATATGAAACCCAGATCTAAATGTGAAAGCAAAAACTCTTAAGGCTTCTAGGATAAACAGGAGACTATCTTTGCAACCTTGGGGTAGACAAAGATTTTTTTGGAGCCCCAAGGCAGTGGTGTCTAAGAAAATACCCTGACAAACCAGGCAGTGAGGCTGGTCCCACAGGAACAAGGCCAGCCGCTCCCTGTCCCCAGCCCTGGGGTTCTGGCCCTGACACGGTCCTAGGCTTGCCACATGGCCTCTCTCCACCCCAGTGACCTCACCCTGGTATATTTACAGCCCTGGGTCCCTAAGCACTCCTGAACCAGCAGTCCCCACAGAGTAAGCCCAGTGGCACACAGTGTCCTTGTCCTTGGGCAGACACTGTCCTGCTGCCAGACAGGAGGGGGGAGGCAGAACACCTGAGCAACCCTCGGGGTTGCAGCAAGCTGGCGCTGTAGACCCTCGCACAGCCAGAGACCCTCCTGGAAGCTGCAGAGGGTGGGGCTGGGGTAAGGCCTGGGGACCCCACCGTCACAGGTGAGGATCCGAAGAGGCTTTTGGCTTTGAGGAGGCGCTCAGGCTCTCGGCCCTGCGGAAAGCACTGTGTCTGCTGCCTTCCTCAAGTTCAGGACCACCCTGAGGGCTCATCCTTCTGGCTCTGCTGCACTCTGCTCCAGCCATGCTAGCAAGGGCGCTGAGCACTGTGTGGGGAGCATTATCTGGGCATTCTGGAGGTAGTCAGGCCCTTGGCACCAGGAAGCAGAACAAGTTCTGCCCTCACCACAGCTAACAGACAGGAGTCCTGGGCTCTATGCAGTGCGAGTTTGGGCCTCCAGCCTCAGATCCAGCAGATAGTGATAGCCCAGCAGCCTGTGACCCTTGCCTCCACCCTCAACGAGAGGGCCCTATGCACAGCAGAGATGCCAAGGCTCAGATATAGCCAAGGGGAGGCTTCTAGCCAGGCTCCAGGCCTATAAAAAAAAGCCAGTACAGGACCGCTGGGGCAGGGAGGTAGGTAGGTGTCAGGGAAAAGGCAGGCCAGGGGTGCCTGTGGTGAGAGCAGTATCTAAGCTGGGCCTTGGAGGGCGGACAGCAGAGGCCTCAACACCTCCAGAGACGGTGAGATGGCACCAAAGCCCTGGAGAGGGAAGAGAGGTCCAGAGCAGAGACCTTGGCGTGAGCCAGGATGCCAGCAGGAAGAACAGACCTGGGAAAGTAGGCTGACTATACAACTGCCTTCCATTAACTTCACCCACTACCCTAACAGACCACCCTGTTTTTAGGTCCTTCCTGGCACCTGTCTGTCCAAAAATACATTCACCCAAAATCATAGAAGAGACAGCATGCCATTGTTGTGCAGGGAGGAGGCCTCTGAGCCACTCCCAGACGCTGCCCCCAAGGGGGGCTTTGGCCAGACAGCCTAAAGGTCAGTCACAGCCAGCCTCCTGCTCAGGAAGAGCCTGGCGCATGCAGGGCCTTTGGATCTCTCCCCTGCAATTCATTCCCAGTGAGTGAAACCAAAACAAAACTAGCAAACAAAAACCCACCTCTCAAAACTACTTGCCAAACAGCTTTCCCTAAAGGAGCAGAATTCACATGTGAGGGACGTCTGAACACTTGCAGCCTCATCTTTTCATTAGGACTCCTTCAATAGCTACAGATTAATCTTTATTTCCTTAATAATGAGTGAAGCCAAGTGTCACCTCCCCTTTCTACTAATGTCGACTTCTCCTGTAAATTGTTCATTGTCCCAGCCCACATATTTTCATTTGATTGGCCTCGTTATTGCAAGTAAACACCCTTCCAGATGATGGTGTCTTCCCCTGTGCACGCAGATGCCTAAATGTCCTCAAGGAGGCACCGAGGAGGCAGTGGCAGGAGCAGGGAGGGCTCCCCTGCTAAGGCAAGGAGCAGGCGAGCTGGGCCAGGCAGCAGCGGGGCACTCTGAGGAGCAGAGACAGGGCCGGAAATCCGTGGGAAGTCGGCGGGCAGCCCCGGGTGAGGCCCAGGTGAACACAGTCACTTGGTGACCACGGGTGGAACTGACTCCACTATCGTGCCAAGGGCTTGCAGATTTTAGATTCATGATTCACAAGGGACAATTGGGTATCCACAGTCAGACAGGAAAGTGAAACAATATCCATCCCAGGCAGAAAGGAGGGGAAGCAGCCCCCTAAACTGGGCTCCTCCCAGCCGGGCTCAGGGAGGGGAGAGAAAGAACCCTTCTCAAATATGTCCCCATTTACACCTCAGGGACGCCCTGGGGCACATGCTGGCAAGCGAGGAGGGGACCCTCCTTACCACCAACCCAGACCCCAGGGTTCTTATGCAGACCTCCCATCAGGAGAGGACCAGGAACATGGGGGAAGCGGCAAGGCCTCCCTCTGGAGAGCCACTCATGAAGTGCTAGGTCATAACTGCAGCTAGTCTAACCCACAACATTTGCTGCTCGACTCACAGTGAATAAGCAGGAGGAAGGGACACTGGATGCCCACAAGTGACAGGACCTGACTGACAGGACCGAGGGCGGGCGGCAGCCCTCAGAAGCAGTGGGGGTGAGAGTTCAGACCACCTAGTGCAGGATGTCACTACCCCCTCAGCACACGTCTGAGAGCTGTTCTGCGGCTGGGTCACTGCTCTGCGTCTGGATCCATGTGCAGAGGTGGGGCCAGCCCAAGGGGGCAGATCCACCACTCATCAGCCTCCTCCTAGCAGTAATTCAGGGCATAGGTAGGTAAACCTCAGGCCCTGAGTAATTACCTCCCTGTGGGGGATTTCCAGCCCTGATGTGAAACAAGGAACTGAGACTTCTCTGGCGTCTATCCCCGCTCACTGCTCCCTTTCCTCCACGCATCAACGGTTCCCACTCCACTCGAAATCCCCAATCTCTTGGCAGTGCAGCTAGACATGTGCAGCCCTGGTGGCAAAGGGGAAACCCTGTACTCCCCAAGTTCAAGAACTGGTGAGACCCAAAGGCAGTAGTAAGCTAAGGTAGTAAGTCTTTTCAGCCTGACTCTCACAGGACCACTCCTTGTCGGGTTCCTGCAGGCACCAAAGTCTCTAGTTTCTCTTTCTTGAAACTCCACTTTACAGATAACCAGGAAGCTAACAGAGGTCCAGTGCTCACCACGCAGCTGGAAGATGGAGGAGATTGGCTTTACACTAGCCTGGCACAGCGCCTGCCCATCACACACAGCCCAGCTGGTGCTTTACTGGGGGGGCTCCCAGATACCACCAGGCTGGTGACAGCACCCCACCCACATACTCCCATCGACCCACCACAGTGGGAAAATGGACAGGTTACAGAGTTCCTTGTAGCCACACAGGGTTGGCTTCATGCCCAGAGCACCAATGGATGGTCTCTGGGCTGCCTCTGTCTCCTCCTAGGGTGCTCTAGAGATGGAGAGATCTCCAACAGTAGGGCCTTCAGCCCATCCCCAATGCTTGCCCTGAGCTGCAGACCACTTGGTAAATAAATGACAATGGCACTGGAGTCTCCCCTCCAAGGCCCTGGAAATGGCACACACCGAGGTGGGACCCACCCCGCCTGTCTAGCCAGCCTGTGACCACACTGTGGCCCTGCGTCTATGCAGCACAGCCCACACCAACTCCTTCAGGGGGCTTAAAGCCCACCAGGTCAGTGGTAAAAGCGAGTTCACTTTAAAACCAGCCATGTGGAAGTCACATTTTTGTTTTGTTTTTTTAAAGCATAATAGTCTAGACTAGAATTTACAAAAACCAATTAGCTCAAAAGGCTTTGGAACTGTTCATCAGCAAGCAAGCTGTCCTTCCAAACCCAAACACGACACAGATGGCACCCAGAAGCACGCAAACCTCGAGTTTCTCGACATGCTGCGCATTCTGAGGTCATCCAGGCTGAGTCACCATGCCCTGCCAGCCCCACGGCAGGTGTCAGTCTGTCTGCTGAGGCTGTGCGCGCAGGTGAAAGGGGCTTTGCCGGCGAGTGTGTGTGTGTGATTTGGTCACAGCCTCACTCTTCAGCCACAGCAAGTCTTCCTGCTTCTAATGAACTTTACATGTTCCCAAAACGGGTGCCGTTCTGTGACTCAAACTGCCTCTACAAGTCAGTGCAAGAGCTGAGCCTGCCGGTGAGCAGCGTGTGTCCCACCGCACCTCCACAAGTGAGGGAAAGCCGATGAGCCTTGAGTCTACCCCTCAGCTCTGCAAGGTGCAGCCTCCTGGCTCCGCTCTGCCTTGCTCTGTGCCACAGCCAGGCAGGCGCCTTCCTCTGCCAGGACCCCATGGGAACCTCACACCCACAGGAGCTAAGTCGCTCTCATTCACGGCTGCTGAGAGGAAGGACGACACCGGGGCAGGGGCCGCGTCTCAGCCGCAGTCACCAAGCTCACCACTTGCAAAAGCACAGAAGCACTTCCTCATCAGCGGGGCCGTCTGCTCCCCGGGGCGCCCGCCGCTGGAGGGTGGCCGCCGCCTGCGTGGCCCTGCCTGCTGTGCGCTCACAGCCCGCAGAGCACCCGGGGCCAGAGCAGCCGACTGCAGCTGCGACTTGGCCCAGGCAGCCGGCAGAGAACACTGCCTGCACCTCGTGAGCAGCCCAGGAAGAGGAAGCCCAGGGCCGCTACCATGAGCGGCGGCCAACCAGGGGACCTCTGTGAGAGGCTTGCGGAGGTGAGAGAGGCTTGCAGACAAAGTGGGGGGAAGAGGGGGAGGCCAGCACTTCTCTCCACAGTGCTGGCCCTCAAGCTGTCCCCTTCTCTCATCTGTCCCAGCAGCTCTTCCCAACAAAACCACAAACTTCAACTCTCCTGACCTCTGAATCAGATCAACGCACAATTCCTGTTCTAATTTGGCCCTTTCAGACAGCATAAGAGCTCTCAATGTGTCGTATCTGGGAGTTGGTGCATTCCTACAGTTTGCAGTTGCAAAGTCAGAAAGCCAAGCAGAGTGTTTTCTATCTGCATCCATGCTCGCAGAAGGGTCCGGTTGTCAGTGCCTGTGACAACATACAGCACACCGGTGGGTTCCTCCCTCCCAGCCGTGCTCTCGTGGAAACAGCCAGTAAGAATATCAGCTGTGTAAGATGAAACGTCCGAAGCCCGTGGGAGGGGCACACACAGTGCTCGGCCCACATACACCCAGAATACTGGCAATCCAAAATGAGAACGAGCCAGCTTTTTAGGAAGTGATGGGGCCAACCTCCAAGAATGCTGAGGGAAACAGCGAGGTGACAGCACTCCCGTGCTGCCAGTGAAAGCCTCTTGGTGCTTGGGCTGGGCAGAGAAGCAGCTGGGACGGACCTGGCTTTCAATGCCGGCCCAACCAAGGCTTGAAGCAAGACCAGCCGCTAACCTGAGCCCGGCCTCCTTCCAGGAGTCAGGAAGCCTGTGCGGAATGTTGGGAAATTCACAGATCATCTGTAGATACTGAATGACACGCTGACCACCCTCTAGGGAGACTGTGCCAATGGGCGGTCAGGCCAAGGCAGCCCTGTTCACTGCCTATCAGGCTATTCTGTGGTTTCTAAGATCCTTTCAAGGCAACGCAGTGCCCCATATGGCATCAAGAGTCTGCCAGTCTGCTCACCTAAGCTGCTATGGGGGCCTGAGAACAGGGGAGAGCCTAGAATGTCCCTCAACAAGGCACCAAACACAGGCCAGGGAGATAAGAGGAAGGGCTGGTTGTGGCCCAGTGTGAGGCATGGGTAGAAACAGCCGAAGGCAAGGACAGAAGCAACAGATGAGGCACTGCAACTGAGGCTGAACTGAGCAGCCAGGAACACCAAGGTGGCAACACCCAGCAGGCTCCTGCAGGACATCCGAAGGACTATGGAGGAGAAAGCCAGGCCATACCCCTTCTCAGAGGGGCTTAAGCCCAAACCAGCCCCAGAACCTGAGGCTGCCAAGGCTTGATGGGTAAAAGTGACCACAGCGCTGATGACCAGGCTGCCTGTGCTAAGCAGTGAAGGTGAGTCAGACATGTGACAGACACGCAGGGTCTGCTGGCCCTCACCTTCCTGGGTAACCCACACAGGGTCACCATGTCTGTTCTGAGCTGGGTGGGTGAGAAGAGTAAGAGGAACTGCCAGTGCCACAGTGGATACGTCACTTGGCAAGTCACAGGGTTAGGTATGGAGGAGCCCTCGTCTGCTTCCACAGAACAGGAATCTGAGATCTGCAAACTCACCAGGGCCTAAAGGTAATTGAGGGTTGGGTGTGCCTGTCCTACGTGACACAACAGCCATCAGGCAGGACGAGGCCTAATGGGCTGCACCACACATTCCAGGGCAGAGAGCACGAGCCAGCACTGCACGCGGGCGGTGAGCAGAGAGCTCTGAGCCCACCCACCTACCCACTCAGTCGTTCCCTCGGCCACAAAGTGGGAGGATGACAGGAGTGTCCTACAGGCTCCTGGGGGGGAGCAGGAGACACACACGAACACCCGGGACCTAGCCTGACTGGCTCACAGTAAGCGCTCAAGAAAGGGGATCACCATGGAGCCGTTATAGGACTGCACTTGAGAAGGATGAGGTTCAAGGCCACCTTTCCCCCACCTGCTGCCCTGGGCTTTGTGTGGAGCCAGAAAACCAGCAGTGGGTGTGGGGACTTTCTTAGTGAGCATTCCTGCAACAGGGGAGGCGTTCCTGCAACAGCCACCGTGGAGAAAACCAAGGACATCATCACGTGGAACAGGAAGGGAAGTCTGTGCATGGTATCAAACATCATGTAAGGATGAACATTCATACACCAGGACCCAGCAAATCCTACTTTGGGGTAGGGGCCAACAGAAACCTGAGAATGGTCAGGGCAGCTGTATTCAGAACAGTCCCATCTGAAAACCATCCACGTGGCCACCAACACTAAACAGATTACCAAGTCATGATCTAGCTGTTCAGTGTCAAATGAAGACAGTACTGCTATACATAACATCGAAGGTAAAACCTCAAAACAAGTCGAATGAAAAAACCAGATACAAAAGAATACGTCTGCTTTGGACTGAAAGCTCAAAAGCTGGCAAAATTTGTCCATGGTGACAGAAGTCAGGGAAGTCGGGAGTGGGGAGACACTAGGAGAGGGAAGAAGAATGGCTTCTGGGGAGAAGCTCTATTCCATGACCTGGGTGGGGGTTACTGGGGTATCCCTTCACAAACATGCACTGAGATATAAACTTAGAGCTTATGTACTTTTCTAGGTATATGCTATACTTTTAGGAAAAACTGGTCTGAGAAGCCATCCCATCCTAGAAACAGATGCCAGAGCTACTGGGGTTGAAGAGGCTGGAGAGGTACTGGCAAGCCAGCCCCTTGCCCCCCCATATGGTGGGCAAAGACCCTTTGAGGGTCCCATAGAACAAGGTCTGAGAACTTGGACCAGGAGCCCAGGCTACCTCTGAGATACCCAGCATGTGGTATGCTTCACAGCTCACAGAGAAAGGTGTCCACACCGCTCCTACTCTGGGCAGAGGCCAGTCTGGGCAAAACAAGGGCAATCTGAAGGTTCTACAGAAGGAGCACTGAGCAGGTCAGTGTTCCCAGGAAGGAGCAAGCTCTTATATTACTGAAGAGAGGCGGGCAGGCAGCGACCACTGCCTGGGCATCACCAGCTAGCACTCTGGGTGGGTGGGTGGGCCTCTGCCTTCTACCACTTAGGTTCTCTCCTAAGACCACAGACCTCCAGGGGAGGTGTTATGCCACTTTCCCAACAAGGAAGCCAGGGTGCCTGTTATACACCTGGCCACAGTTTCAATACTAACCTAACCTTCTAATCCCGTGCAGTTAGCCCATGTCTGCCTCCAAGCAATGGGCCACCAGCAAGTCGTACTGATGCCAAGGGCAGGAACAGACAGCTGGTTCAAGGGAGGACAGTGGAACAAATCAGATAAGGATAATCCGGCATGCCTACACCAGGAAAGAAGATGGCAAACAAAGACTAGAAATTAAAGTGGGGAAGGCAGATTAACATTCAAAAATCAATGTAATCTGCCATATTAAGAAGCCAAAAAGGAAAAGCCTTATGATCATTTCAACAGATGTAGAAGAAAAAAAATCGACAAAATTGAACATCCATTCCTGATGAAAACTCTCAGCAAGCTAGGAACAGAAGAGAACTTCCTCAGCCTAATAATACACACAGCTAACATCATACTTGGTGGTGAAGAGCTGAATGTTTTCCCCCTAGGAACAGGTACAAAAACAAGGATGTGTGCTTACCACTTCTACTCATTTTTGTCAGGAGATTCCACCTAGTACAATTAAGGCAAGGGAAAGAAAAGGAAGAAAGAAAAAGAGGGAGGGAGGAAGAAAAATCCATCTAGACTGAAAAACAAGTAAAGCTGTCTTTATTCATAAATAGAACAGTCTACACGGAAAATCTTACAAATTCTACAAAATAAGTTGAGTTTAACAAGGCTGCAAGATATAAGTTCCATGTAAAATTCTATGATATTTCTATACGCAAGCAACAAACATTCAGAAATTGAAAAATTTTAAACCAATTCCATTTACAACAGCAATTAAAAGTATGAAGAACTTACAGATAAATTTGACAAAAGACCTCAACGCTGAAAAGTACAAAACAGGGCTTAAGAGGGGCATCAGTTAATGGAAAGATGGCTGTTGTTTGGTTGCTAAGTCATGCCTGACTCTTGTGACCCCATGGACTGAAGCCTGCCAGGCTCTTCTGTCCATGGGATTTCCAAAGCAAGAATACTGGGGTGGGCTGCCATTTCCTACTCCAGGGGATCTTCCTGACCCAGGGATCCAACATGTGTCTCCAGCATCAGCAGGCAGATTATTTACCAGCAGGGTCTTTGGGAGAGATTGACAATTTGATTCTAAAATTTATATGGAAACACAAAGCTCCTAGAAAGGTAACAAACTTGGAAAAAAAGAAAATTGGAAGCCCATATTAGAAGTATGGTACTGGTGCAAAGACAAACTGAACATTATCAATGGAACAGAACAGTCCTTTAACAAACTCACACATGGGCAGCTAGCTGATTCTTAACAAAGGTGGTAAGGCAAGTCAGTAGTGAATGAATAATCTTTCAACAAACAATACTGGAATAACTGGGTAGCCATAGGCAAAAAACAACACTGAAAGAAAACATCAAACCCTTGACCTCTATCTCACAAGACACACAAAAATTAACACAAAATAGATAATAAACCTAAGAGTTAAACTACAGAATGTCTTCTTCTTTTCTACAGAAGAAAACATAGGAGGAAAATCTTAGCAACCCTGGGTTTAAAAGGCAAAGACTTTAGTAAATACACAAAAAGCACAAACTACAGAGAAAACAAACTGAATTTCGTCAAAATTGAAAATATTTGCTCCTCAAAAGATGACACTGTTATGAAAATGAAAAGGCAAGCCACAGACTGGGAGAAAAGATACACAAATCATGTATCTAAGAAAGGACTTGTCTCTAGAATATATAAACACCTCTTTCAATTCAATAATTACACAAAGAACCCAAGGGGGTGAAATGGGCAAATGATGTGAACAGATATTCAAATCTTTCACCAAAGAGATATGCATGGCAAACACAAATACTTCAAGAGATACTCAACCTTACTAGTCATAGTGAAAGTCGCTCAGTTGTGTCCGATTCTTTGCAATCCCATGGACTATGCAGTCCATGGAATTCAGGCCAGAATACAGGAGTGGGTAGCCTTCCCCTTCTCCAGGGGATCTTCCCAACCCAGGAATTGAACCCAGGTCTCCTGCATTGCAGGTGGCTTCTTTACCAGCTGAGCCACAAGAGAAGCCCAAGAATAGCCTATCCCTTCTCCAGCAGATCTTCCTTACAAATTCAGATTAAAACCATCATGAGATATCACTATATACCTATTAAAATAGCAAAAGTTAAAAAGACTGACCATACTAAGTGATCACCAAAGTGTGGGACAACTGATACTCTCATACGCTGCTGGTGGGGTGGCAGTATAAAATGATATAATCACCCCAGAATACATTCTGACAGATTATTAAGCAACCCAAAAGTCCATCAACACATGTATGATAAACTGTAGGATACTCATAAAACAAAACATTACTTAGCAACAAAAAAAGAACTATTGATATACACAACATGCATGAATCTCAAAATAAGGAAAGAACAAACAGCCCAGATCAAAAAAAAAAAAGAGTACACGATTTCACAGAATTCTAGAAAAGACAGATTAACCTACAATGACAATAGATTAGCAGTTGCCTAGGGATGGGGGTGGGAGAAGGCAATGGCACCCCACTCCAGTACTCTTGCCTGGAAAATCCCATGGATGGAGGAGGCTGGTGGGCTGCAGCCCATGGGGTCGCTAAGAGTTGGACATGACTGAGTGACTTCACTTTTCACTTTCATGCACTGGAGAAGGAAATGGCAACCCACTCCAGTGTTCTTGCCTGGAGAATCCTAGGGACAGGGGAGCCTGGTGGGCTGCCGTCTATGGGGTCGCACAGAGTCGGACACGACTGAAGTGACTTAGCAGCAGCAGCAGGGATGGGGGTGGGCTGAAGGCAAGATTACAATGGGACAAGAAAAAACTTTTGGAAATATGTTTAGTACCATGATTGTGGTGATTTCTCAAGTGTATTCACAGATCAAAATATATCCAATTGGCACTTTAAGTGTGCACAGTTTATTATATGTCAACTATACCTCAATAAATTTGTACAACAACTATGGAGGCAGATGACAGATGTAACAGGTCCTAGAAGAAGGAGGAGGGGGCAGGAGGCAAGAGAAGGAAGGCTTCTTTGTTGGAGGTTGGGCATTAGATACCCCACTCGGCCTCAGCTCCCCCTGGGGTGGAGGGAGCGGCATAAAGTCCCTTCTCCCTTCAGGAAAATGAAGGCTGTCATGCCCAGGCCTCCCAGGGGTATCATAAGCACTGCGTGACAAAGGCATATGTGTATAACACACTCCTCATAACAGACTGGGCTCCAGCAGGCCTCATCTCAATCCACTCGAGCTGTGCCCCCTCCCCCATCCCACACATTCTGCTTGCCCTGCACCTGTGCATCAACAGACTGCACAGCCTAACTGTGGGCCTGGAAAAGGTGATTCCTGGCTTTCCTGTAGGAAATGCACTGTGGCTGGAGCTGGGTGGCAGGGTCTTACAGGTTGTGACATGACAGGCTCACTAGCTCCCAAGGACTGAGCTTCAGGACATGTGCTCTCCTCAGCCTGCCTGTAGGGTTTTGTCATCCTTCAACTGGAGACCCTGGAGAGGGAGCCAACCTCCTATCCTCACATGGGAAAGGCCAGTGGCCACAAACATCTACAGAAAGTCTTAGGTAAACAGCAGTCTGTTCTCCTCGCAAATAGTTGGTGTGAGCGATAACCTATTTCCATCCTCCTGACAAGAAAACAGCCTCCGAGCATCTGACAGCTCCTTTCTCCTCCTCACTCTTCAGTTTTCTCCTCCTCACTCTTCAGTTTTCTCCAAGGTATTAAGCTTCTGGGCCTGAAAATGTCTGAAATCCTGCCCTCCCCCAAGACAGCTGAGCTAGACACTTACTACTTTCAAGTGTGAGTGAATGAAGGACAGAAGGATAAATGAAGTCCCATCTTACTGTCCTCAATTGCTGGGCACCGTGTTAAGCCAATACTATAAACATCTCAGGGGTCTCCCTCTGTAGCCAGCTGGGACCTGCAATCACAAAGTTAGCATCTGGAAAGCAAACAGGCCTTTGCTGTTGCCAGCTGTTACCTGCACCAGCCGCCCCACAAGGGTCACGGGAACTGGGAGGTGACTCTCAGTGCTGCTCACACACAGCCCCATGGAAGACAAGGGAAAAAACACTGTGTCTGGGTGGCCAGCAGAGGGAAGGCTGAGACAAGAGCAGCAGCAGGCTGTGACCAGGGTGGCCATGTTTGGTCAGTAGGACCCAATGGCTTTGGGGAGAGTCTTCTATTTTCAACACAGTGGTCCTAGAAGTTACCACAATGACAAAGATTTTTTCCAAATTACTTTGGCCACCATGAAATGATTCCAAAGGATTACATAAGCAGGGGGAAGGAAAGCCAGGTGAGATTTTTGCAAAGGCAATATTAAAGCATTGGGGGAGTCAAACACCACAATCCGGCATGCTAATACAGTGACAGCACGATCTGCGAGGTGGTGGCATTGCCTGGCGTGCAGATGAATGGAAGGTTGCTGGTAGAAGACTAGGGCACAGGGGAGGACCCTGACGGCTCCCGAGGCCATCTACTACCAAAAGCCAAATCAACTGCTTCCTCCCAACCTTGCCTGATGGAGACCCTCAGGAAAGCCTGACCACTCAACAGTCGTCCCCACTGGGCTGGTGTGGACCCCATCAGCACCGTCTGCTTCACCCCAAACCACCCGCATCCCACAGGTGAAAGGGGGCAAAACTGATCCCGAGGATGAGAGCCAGCCCCATGGCTGAATGTCAGAGAACACCCCTGCAGCGAGACATGACATCCTGGTCACCAGGCATCCAAGGCAAGGTGGGAGCCAGTTCCAGGAGAAGCGCCACAACAGCTCTTCCCTGCTTTAAATGTACCAGGTGAAGAACACTGAGGAGAACTGGGAACACAGAAGACTTTGCTTTTTACTGTATTTCCCTCCGTATATAATTTTTCTATTATTATTTTCTATTTTAAACTAATTTTTAAAAACTTTTAAAAAAAGTTTATTTCTTCCCTTTTCTGTAGCCACCATTACAGGTGGATACCAAACATAACTGACCATGGCAACTAGTTGAGGAAACAGCACAAGTTTTCACTCAAATTTACATTAACACTGAAAAGGAAATTAAGAGAGAGCTCTACTTGGGCTTCCCAGGTGGCACTAGTGGTAAAGAACCTGCCTGCCAATGCAGGAGACTGAAGAGATGCAGGTTCAGTCCCCAGGTCAGGAAGATCCCCTGGAGGAGGCCAAGGCAACCCACTCCAGTATTCTTGCCTGGAGAATCCCATGGACAGAGGAGCTTGGCAGGCTATAGTCCATTGGGTCGCAAAGAGTCGGACATGATTGAGCATGCAGGCTATCAATGCACCAAAAATGCTCTGCCCAGGCAAGTTTTCACCAAAGCCGAGGACCTTTCAGCCCTGCCTTGCCTCATCTCTTGGACCCTGGGCAGATCCTGACATCCCTCTACATTCAAGCCCTCTACATCCTCCTCTCGGAGCTCTTCAAGGCACAGTTTCAGACCCTTTCCTTCTCACCGCACTTCTCCACTGCCTGAGCAGTCCCACCCCCAGGCAGCTCCACAGCTGCATCTGGGGCCCAGGCCTCACCTCTGGATGCACTTAGCGGCACTTCTGCATCTGACAGGTAATGAGGCTTTCTAAGGACCACTGGCTGACTCCACTGTTCGCCACCCTCAGAAGTAGGCTAGGACCCTTAGTGCAGGCAAACCTCCCTTTCTCTCACCTCCAAATAAACCCACTCACACTAGCCCCATTAGGCATGTCTTTTTAAAAAATATATTTATTTTTAATTGAAGGATAAATGCTATACAATACTGTGTTGGTTTCTGCCATCCATCAACATGAATCAGCCACAGGTATACATATGTCCCCTCCCTCTCAAACCTCCCTCCCACTTCCACTCCATTCCACTCCTCTAGGTTGTCACAGACCACTGGGTTTAGCTCCCTGCGTCACACAGCAAGTTCCCACTGGCTATCTGTTTTACATACGGTAGTGTGTATGTTTCAATGCTGCTCTCCCAATTCGCCCCACCCTCTCCTTCCCGCCATGTGTCCACAAGTCTGTTCTGCATTTCCACTGCTGCCCTGCAATTAGGTTCATCAGTACCATATTTCTAGATTCCATATATATGCATTAATAGACAATATTACTTGTTTTTCTCTTTCTTACTTACTCCACTCTGTATAATAGGCTCCAGGTTCATCCACCTCATTAGAATTGACCCAAATGCATTCCTTTTTATGGCCGAGTAATGTATGGGCCACAGCTTCTTTATCCATTCATCTGTCGATAGACATCTTGGGTTGCTTCCATGTCCTAGTTATTGTAAATAGTGCTGGGATAAATACTGGGGTACATGTGTCATTTTCAAATATGGTTTCCTTAGGATATATGCCCAGTAGTGGGATTGTTGTGTCATATGGTAGTTTTATTCCTACTTTTTTAAGGAATCTCAGTACTGGCTGTATCAATTTACATTCCCACCAACAAGGCAAGAAGGTATCCTTATCCTTTTCTCTACACCCTCTCCAGCATTTGTTTGATGATGGTCATTCTGACTAGTATGAGGCAATACCTCACTGTAGTTTTGATGTGCATTTCTCTAATAATGAGTGATACTGAGCATCTTTTCATGTGTTTATTAGCCATCTGTACATCTTCTTTGGAGAAATTGTCATTTAGGTTTTCTGCTCATTTTTTGACTGGGTTGTTTGTTTTTCTGGTATTGAGTTGTATGAGCTACTTGTGCATTTTGGAAATTAATCCTGTGTCAGTTGTTTCATCTGCTATTATTTCCCCCCATTCTCAGGGTTGTCTTTTCACCTTGTTTATAGTTTCCTTTGCTGTGCAAAAGCTTTTAAGTTTAATTAGGTCCCACTTGTTTATTTTTGTGTTTATTTCCATTATTCTAGGAGGTGGGTTTTTGCTGTGATTTATGTCAAGTAGTGTATTGCCTATGTATTCCTCTAAGAGCTTTATAGTTTCTGGCCTTTCATTTAACTCTTTAATCCATTGAGTTTATTTTTGTGTATGGTGTAAGAAGGTGTTCTAGTTTCATTCTTTTACATGGAGCTGTCCAGTTTTCCCAGCACCACTTACTGAAGAGGCTATCTTTTCTCCACATCTAAGGCATGTCTTCTTTGGATCCTGATTTCAACCCTGGTACGGTGGACCTGAGCTCACCTCCTAGCCAACTTGTGACAGTGGCTTTGTCTGAGCATGCCTATATCCAGCCCCATAACTTTTTTTTTTTTTCCAGCCCCATAACTTTTTACCCAGACTGACTAGGCTCCATGATGAGGACCTGAGGCTTGATGTGCCCAAGCTCCTCACCCTCAGTTCTGGAGTTTTCCTCCACCCACTCTGGTCTTCCTTTCCTCTGAGAGCATCTTCTAGGCCACCACCTTCATCATTCTTGAACCCCAACAGCCCCAGGAGGCAGATGACAACATCATGGCTCAGGTCTGACCTCAGAGGCCAAGTTCTGCCTTAGCCCCTCAAGCCCCAACCAGCCTGAGCCATGGCAATGTTTCTCTGGGTGACTTTCCTGCTCTTATCCAGTGTCTGCAACAATTATATAGTTGAAACCGCATCACAGATAGCTGGTTTTTCTTTTCTTCATTGAACACTTCTTCCTGTTGCTACATACGCTTCATAATGATCTTAACAGCTAAACGTCCCATTAATGCATCATAATTTCCTTGACTTTTCTCCTCTGCTGGGCATCCCAACTCCTTCTGGGTTCTCCTACTGCAACCAATGTTGTAAAGATCATCTTCACAACTTCCTTATCTCATTTTTCCCTCAGAAATAAATTCAGGTGTTCAACTCTGCCCTAGGGGTCCAAATACTTTTATGGCAACTGGTACTGCCTCAACTGGTTTTCACTCTCACCTTGGGCAATGCAATGACCCCACTACAAAGAGGCGGAAGAAAGCAGAGCCAAATCTGTTGTACCCTGCACGGGGTCCTGAAGAGGCAGGCCCAGCTGTCTGGCAGACTGGACTCAGATGTCAGGGCTGTTATCTTATCCTGCCTTTGTCATCTACTCCATGACTCCACCAGCAGGAAGGCAGAGAGCACCCAGTGCACACAACCCTCGAGGACCGGCACTAAGGCTGCTCTGCCCCACCACCACCGCCCAACTCCGAGGCTGCTGAGAAGACAGGTGAGGATCAACAGGACTGTCCCTATACCTGGGGAGGTCGGCTGAGATAGAAGCAAACATGGCATTAGTCTTGCTGAAACCTAGAGCAATTTTTACAGCTCAGTGGTGAGATTATCAAGAGTGACTGAGATCTGCCAGGAGAACAGGGCCAGAAGACAGAGTTGTCACTTCTAAGGAGAAAGGTGCCCTGCACACAGAGAGGGAATGGCTGTCTCCAACATCAGGAAAACCTTGGACGTGGGCGCCAAAACCATTCAGGCTGCACACTGAAAAACAGCTGCAGCTCACAGAGAGAAGACACCAGAATTCATTCAGTGGCTAAGTATTTACCAGGAAAATCAAAATGTGTTTGTGCTGAGGAGGAACTCAGGGAGCAGGGAGAGCTGGAGGGACTTACATTCATGGCAGGGAAGAAAGAAGACTGACAAGGAAACAGGACAAAGTGACTGTATGCAAAGCTATGAAGAAAATCACCAACGCGACATACCAGAGGAAGGCTTCCTCCCAAGCCCTGGGCCAGGAGAGATGGTCACCTCAGCCTGGAGTCCCAGAGAGAACCCGGGGCAGCAAAGGGTCTGTAGCAAAATGCTGGCCCCAAACCATCTTCAGAATAGCTGGCCTCCAAGACACTCCAACCAAGAGAATCATCCCAGGAGTCAGCTGCAAAGGCACCGATGCCATCTTGGACAAGGAGCCTGAAGCCTGCAGCCCAGATCCAAGCAGGACAAGGGGAGGGTCTCAACCCCAGAGTGTGCTGCATTCAGCTCACGCCAGCCAGCACTCAGGAACCTTGGGAGCCAGCTGTTACACACAGCCACTGTTAAAACATGCAATGATCAATCACTTGGGGTACAGTGGATGAGACTCCGTCTGCCAACGCAGGGGACATGGGTTCAATTCCTGGTCCAGGAAGATTCTACATGCCTTAGAACAACTAAGCCCATGTGCCACAACTACCGAAGCCTGTGTGTACAGAGCCCGTGCTCCGCAACAAGAGAAGCCACTGCAGTGAGAAGCCTGTGCACTACAATGAAGACCCAGCACAACCAAAAATAAAATAAGTAATTTTTTAAAGAAACGCTATGATAAGGGAGTGGTTTGGACTGCCGGCTGAAGGCTGCTGTGGGCAGGCAGTTATCTCCTGCCTGGCAGCATTCTAAATTTTCTAGAAAAGTCACATAGCTGGATTTTTGTAGGAAACCTCCATTTGTATTTTTGTGGCTAATTAAAGTTTTAAAAATACTGTACTAGGAGATGTCACAATGCTTGAGCTCTACCCAACTCACAAATCACCTCTACTTATGCTCAGTGTCAGGTGGACACGACGTGTATCAACTCAGTGAATCCTGAAAACAACCCTGGGAGATAGGTATTACTACTACCTCTCATCTGCATAAGCACAGTGAAACTCCAAGATGTTAGGTAAGTCGCCCAAGGCCACACAGTCACAGAGCCAGATCAAGTCCAGGCAGTGTGGCTCAAGTTGGTGCTTGTAAGCTTTATGTTTCTAGTTCCTGAAAAACAAAGGCACCAACATGCATAACAGAGACAGCGTCTAAGGGAGTAGGTAGGAATGAGTTCAGAGCTCCTCTGACAAACATTCTGGTGAAAACATATCAGCAAGGATGAATGCCACCTCTGTGTTACTTCTGCTGCCGTATTCCTGGGGTCTGGGGTGACTGCTATCCTAGATCACTTGAGTTCCTATCTGTTTTATAGCACATGTCCTGGATTTAACATTTTTTAAACAAAGTTTTAGAATTTTATTAAGACTAGCTTTTAAGTGGAATCTTTATTGCTTCTTAATAAACCATTTATGGTTAAAAAAATTTGTAATATAATTTACTTTAGCATTTCCTTTTACTTCTCAAAGGATATCTTCATTTGGATGGCTTTTTTTAAAAAATTGATGTCTAGTTGATTTATAATGTGTTAGTTTCAGGTATTCAGCAAAGTGATTCAGCGTTAACATGGCTAAAAGAGACAAATATCATATGATATCCCTTATATGTGGAATCTAAAAAGTGATGCAAATGAATTTATTTACATAATAAAAACAATTCACAGACATAGAAAACAAACTTACAGTTACCAAAGGGGAAAAGAGGAGGGATAAATTAGAGTTTGGGATTCATATACACTGTGACATAAAATAGGCAAGCAGCAAGAACCTACTGTATGGCATAGGGAACTATACTCAGTATCCTGTAATAATCTATAGTGGAAAGGAATCTGAAAAGGGATGTATGTGTGTGTGTGTGTAAAATTGAATATATATATAACTAAATCACTTTGCTGTACACTTGAAACTAACAATACCATAAACTAACTATACCTCAATTTTTTTAAGTGTAACAATTTTTTAAATTTGAAAACAAAGGTGATGTAATACTCTTTTCCCCACAGTTACTATTATTTGGGGCTTCCTAGGTGGCGCTAGTGGTAAGGAATCCACCTGCCAATGTAGGAGATGCGGGTTAGATCCTTGAGCTGGGAAGATCCCCTGGAGAAGGAAATGGCACTCCACTCCAGTATTCTTGCCTGGGGAATTCTACGGACAGAGGAGCCTGGCGGGCTACAGTCCATGAGGCAGCAAAGAGTTGGACACGACTGAGCACAGCCATTGTTATTTGGGTTTTCAAGCTTGTTCATGACTACCGTATCTTGGCCATGTCTACTACTGCAGCATGTCTTCCCAACTTCACATTTGGTGACATCATGCTAGTAGCTTGAAATCAGACACAGTCAAAGTATTTATACCATGGAAACTGGCAAACACTACAAATCAGGGCCTGATTTATCCTCAGGTTGGTGGCCTCTGTAAAGTCCTGGGCCGTATCCAGACCAATTTCGTAAAGAGTTTTAAAAGTTTCATTTTATACATTTTTTTATCGAGGTAAAATTCACATAACATAAAATCAACCATGTAAATAAAGTTTTACTGGAAAACAGCCATATTCGTTTGTTTACAAATTATCTATGGCTGCTTCTGTGGTATGCATAAAGGTGGAGCTGTGACAGAGACAGTATGAGCTACAAAGCTGAACTGAAAATATTTACTATCTGGTCCAGAAAGAGCTCGCCAGCCCCTGGGATTTAGACTTAAGAAAATACTGATTATGCAGATTAAACTTCAAAGTGTGCCATGCCAATAGGAATAGCACAAACAACTGAGGAAATATTCTTCCAGTATTTGAAAACTATTATCTGATTTTGCAAAGATATTACTTCACTTACTAACATAACAATTATCAGTCAATGTTCATGTCAAAATTAAACTCATAAGTTGACTATAGATACAAAACTTCAACAACAAAAAAAAGGAAAGCAGTATGAAAGAAACAACTGGCTACAAAATAAAGTGTTGTTTCGTGATTACTTGTACATTGTCTGCTACCCATCCTTTCCATCAGTATAATCATGTATGTACATATACGGCATTTTTCCTGGAAAGCCAGCTGTCAAACATGTATAAGCACACCACACAGAGTAAGTTAGAGTTCTCTATTACTTCAAAGTGCTTAAAATAAACCCTGAATGAAACTAAAATCCATTTGCATTACTATAATTCAGCATTACAAATAAATGAAAAGAGGAAAGAGCCTGCATTCTTTAGATGCTACCTCTTATAAATTATGGTGTACTTAAAAAATGGTTCTAAGTTTTATCATCTCTGCAAGCAAACTGAACTTCTCCATGGTGATTATCAGTGTCAAGGAAAAACAAAAAAAACCCAGCTAACATATAAAAGTTGTGTTCAAGGACACAGTGCTCCCTTTTAGGAACATCAATAATGTCACTGGGAGAGTCAATAAAGTTCAGTATTTAGCACATCCCCTAACACTTTACACTTTATTTTTCTCAAAACTATACTGAAGGAATGAACTGCTCGTCCCCCCATTCCCAGCTCCAGTTTCCCAGTGCCCTGCCTGGACACCCTATTTCCTATGTGTGCTGTGAACTGACAAGAGTCTGTAGGCAGGCAGTGTGACAGCAGGGAGGGGAGGGAGCTCTTTACAAAGGTTGGCCGAGAGAAGCCTGAAGGAATCTGAGGTAACATCTAGGGAGGGGACCTACACAGCCATGAATGAGGGAGAGGGAAGTATAAATGAGACGAGAAAGGAAAGAAGGGGCCAAGTCATACAGTACCTGTCACTGTTATTGTTCAGTCGCTAAGTCATGTCCAACACTGTGCAACTCCCTGGACTGCAGCATACCAGGCTACCCTGTCCTTCACTATCTCCTGGAGTTTGCTTAGATTCATGTCCATTGAGTTGGTGATGCTATCTAACCATCTCACCCTCTGTCGCCCCCTTCTCCTTCAGCCTGCAATGTTTCCCAGAATCAGGGTCTTTTTCAAGGAGTCGGCTGTTTGCATCAAGTAGCCAAAGTATTGATGCTTCAGCATCAGTCCTTCCACTCAAATTCAGTGTTGACTGGTTTGATCTCCCTGCTGTCCAAGGGACTCTCAAGAGTCTTCTCCAGCACCACAATTTGAAAGCAACAGTTCTTCATGACAATAAGGAGAGGGGATGCCTGTTCTAATCACAGAGGATCTTAAGCCAATGGTGAGATCTGATATCAGTTTGGAAGGGGCAAGACGGAGAAAAGATGATGAAAGGAGAATATACATTTTGGTAGTAGAGTCACCAAAGTCATGCGAAGGACTTACAGATGGATTGGGTGCATTAAGGTAAGAAAAGCAGGGAGCGCAGATGACCCCAGGGCCTGAACAGAGCCACAGCTACAGCGGCGCTGACTGCACTGAGGAACACTTCATACACACCCTCTCTGTCCTGGTGGGCTGGACTCCTGTGCTCTGAGAGCATGAGAAGCATGACAGGTGGACTTCACTGGGGTAAGAAGTTGCACACTCCTGTTCCGAATCTCCCAAAAAAGCACAAGAGAAAATAACCCTCTTCTCTCCGCTGGTTGCAGTACACAGAGGCCCCATGATCCACTCCACATCTTGATTGCTCTCAATAGTTCGAGCGCTCTTCAGGCTAAATCAATCTACTTTTTCTTTCTTTCTTTTCTTTTTCTTACTGTTTAATTGAAAAAACAACAGAGCATAGGAAAAGCAAAAACAAAAACCATTCCTACTGCCCCAATACAAATGCCTCCCATTTTATCCTAAGGTCTAGTTTTTGTGCCTTTCCTAGTTGTGCGATGCTGACCAAAAAAAAAAAAAAAAGCTCCTTTTCTTCATTATGGCAAAGCTTGTCCATTCTTCTGCAGTCTTCAGGATCAATCTTCACAGCTCTACGCTATCTGACTCAGTGGATGCACCATGTTTCCTAAGCCTGTCCCACGCCATTTAATTAACGATATGAACAATTAATATTAGATAAATGTATTCACTAACATTGTTATTAAAAATGATCATGTATCTGTAAATAAATTTCCAAGAGTTAAAAAATGTCTAGATCAAAGGACATGACCAAAGCTACACCTCCTGCCACATAAGTATTTCTCAAAAGGGAAGAAGTATGAAGTACGAAGCTCTCCTGGGTCCTGCCAGTGAGGTTGGGTGGGATGAGGGGGAAAAGAGTAGGAGATATAAAATAGCAACAGGACAGTTTAACGCCCAGTCTCGATTACCTGCCAATGCCATTTCACCTACATATTTGAGTATAAGGTATATATTTTTCAATTATTCCTCACATCAATATTTCCCTATCTGGTGATGTTTCTGGGAGGTTGTGATTGTTAGCTCTGAGTAAGTTCTCCACATTGAAAGAATCCTGCTTCGTAAAGGCGATTTTACACACACAGAAATCTGCATTTTGATCCCTTCCCTCCCCTGGTCTGCACTGCAATATAGAGGGATTCAAAGAAGTTCAGGCAAGTGGTAAGTCCGGTTGGGAGTTCCATCCCAAGCACTTCTAAAGAAGTGTCTTTCCATCTACAAGCCTGAGATTTTGTTCTACAATCAATTTCTTCCTACTTCCCCCCAGGGAGCTTTCAGAAATGTGCAAAATTATGCAATGTTGTCTGGTAACTGCTCACACTAAAACGAAGACTATCTTTGGGAAAAAATACCATCTGTGAAAACCAAAGTTAAATATCTACAAACTCATCCAGGAGGAAAACTGGCCCCATCCCCACCCCTCAAGAAAAGCAGGGAGGGGGATGTACTTGCATGTGTTCAGTGTCTCTTATGTACACAGTGACTTCCCTTTGGGCGTTATTTACCCTTTGGTAGGGTAGGGCCTGTCCTCACTTTATCAGAGGACACAAAGTCTGACAGACTGTCCGCAATATCTGCTGTGATTTGTCTAAAGACAAGCATCTCAGAAACAGAGCTATACAGATTTGAACCCAGGTCTAACTCCAAAACCCCTGCATATGAAATACTTTTCTTTCCTTCTATCTGCCCATCTGTTCATCTTTTTCATTTGTAGGGAGGCTCAGACAATTTTGCACCCATCAACCTGTATTTAAGAAAAGGAAAGAAGGCTTTCTTCTCCAAAAGACAAGACCTCAGGAATGGCGCTAACAGGGCTCAGAGATACCAGAAAAACCAGGGGGTGTGACAGGGGAGGAGTCAGGACTTGAGGGTTGCTAGGAGGGGAAGGGGGCTGTGCTCTGCACCCCCATGCTACCCCATGCCCCATGTGGACAAACACAACAAAGGCCTCAGTTCTTACCCAAAACACAAGGGATGAGGCCCAGAAGCACACCAATTGAGGTAGGCATTAAAATTAAACAAATTTTAAAGCGAGTTCCTTGGTGGTACCACCCATGTCAGGCAGGTGCTCCCGAGCCACACGTGGCTGGGGTTGCCACACGGGACTGGTGGGCAGAGACCATCTCCATCAGCACCAGTGCTCTGCCAGGAAGGAAAGAGCTCCGCAAGGATTCTCGCTGTCGCCTCCCCTCCTTGCAGTGGGCACAGTGGCCTCCGGGAAAAAGAAAGGCTGAGGTCAGTTGTGCGGTGGCCAGCTACTTACCCTGGCTAAGCCTGAGTCTCATCTGTTAAATGGGATACTACCTATCACAGAGTGAGTGTACAATGAGTTGCTACTGTCCTGCTTCTGTTACAGTCCAAAGATAAAGTCCTTACAAAGATATAATCCTTACAAAGATGACATCAAAAGACACTGAACACTTGGATTTATTAATAAGCAGGGTTGCTTACTAGACTGAATGAGATTCCCACCAGGCTGAACTCCACCTGCAGGTCTATTACCCACTAACAGTATTAAAAATCCGCTCTCTGCTCCTTCCAGCTGCAAGGCCTCAGGTAAGGACAGGCTCCCTCACTCTTTTCCTCATCTTTAAGAGAAACAGCAGCAGCTCCCGCCCTCCTCTAGGTGACTAAGCCCAAGTCAGACATTGCACCAGGCACCTAACACGCTCAACCCCTCAGGACAACACCACCAGGTGATGGCACCAACAGCCACATATCACAGGTAGAGAGACTGAGGCCCAGAGGCTTTGGGCGATTCACCTGAGGCCACTCAGGCAGAAGCAACTGAGGAGGACCTGGAGCCACTGCTCTCCCAGCACGGCAGGGGCTCAGCGTTCAGAACCCCCTTCCAGGGGGAGTCCGAAGGAGGGAGGAGGTATGTGCACTCCTGGCATGGCGGGAGCCTGGGACTGAGGGATCATCACACCACAGAGCAGGCTAGGCAAGTGCTGCAAAGCTGCCCACCTCCCCGCCTGTCCTGTTTCCAGCCTCCCTAAAACTGAGTGACACACACAAGACACGCTCAATGCCTGCGTGCTGACCATGCCACTATGGCTCGAAGGGAACCGACGCACCACAGGAGGACCCCAAAGGGCTGAGGTCTGGAGAGGGCCAGTCATCACAGGATAGGGCCGTCCTTCGGGGAACCAGCCGTCCCAACCCCAATGCTTGTGAGCCAAGCAGCTGCTCTGCCCAGTCCCCACCAAACCTGAACTCTCGCCACCCTGAACCCAGCTTGGTGCTGCCAGATTAGGCAATGCACGTGCTCATCCACGGCCTGAAATCAGAGATGGACCCACAGTAAACTGGTCTTCGGCCCTAACAGAATGAACTCTATGCAACAGAAAGAAAGGGACCAAAGCAGAAAGGGACACATGCACACCAGACAGGTTAAAGGTGTGCAAGATCAGACCAGGATGCCAGGAACAGAAGACAGTGCTCCTTGGACAGCTGGCAAGGGCCTTGTGGGAAGAAAGTTGCACCTTGAGCCCACAGAAGCAGGTAGGAAGGAAAGAGAATGGAGGGCAGACTATCCAGGTGGGGGTGCAACAGCAGGTCAGGAGCGGATGAGCAGTTGAGAGAGGTTGGAGCAGGGCAGGAGAGAGGATGCCAGAGACTAGGACACACTGTGCTCAGCTGACTCTCTTGGCTGCAAGTGACAGAAAGATCAGGTCAAACAAACGGACTTCACCAAGAAAAGACGCCACCAACTCACCTAGGGCCAACTGAGCCCCAGCAACTTATTCCTCCCCATCCCTCTGGGCCAGTCTTACTCCTGGGCAGGCTGTCCTCATGCAGCAGACCCTAGCAGCAACCTGTTGACATCCTTCTCATTTAAGTCTCCCCCAAGTACCCCAGCAAAGCATTAAAACTTTCAAACGGTCATAGGTTCCCCCCTGGACCAATCACTGGCCAGGAAAAATGTAGCCCCATGACTGGCTAGACCTCAATCACTAAGCATCCTAAGGACACCCACCAAGGGATGGAACCTGGGTGAGCTGCCCACCAACAAGTCTGTGAACTGTCAGCTACCACCCACCCATCAAGACCCAGGATGCTTCAGGCCAGGGACCACATCCCACTGTCAGTAGAGGATGTCCCACTTGGACATCCTCCAAGGAAAACTAAGGCTGCAAACCTAACTTGATCCAAAACTACATGGTGAACAGCAGAGTCACGATCCCAACTCAGTTCTGCCCAACTCTAAAGCCCAAGTTTTCCACCTGGAGAAAGACTACCTTCTTCACTATGTCACCTACAGAGCTCCCACACTACCCAGTCAGCCACATGGCCCCAACAGAGAGAGTGAAACATCCCAGTCTGTTTTTGAACACTCAACTCTGGGGCTGGCACAGAGACAAGATCTGGATGCAGGAGACTGGCTGGGAAGAGCCTACATCTCCCTAGAGATCCCATTCACAGGAATGGGGCGACTGAGGGAGGCAGCCAGCAGAGCAGTGGATTGTGGCACCGCCAACAAACAGCACAGCATGCCGAGGTCAGTAGCTGGCTGGCCTGCAAGCTCCCAGGGCTCACTGGAAACCATGGTGAGACACCTGGGGAAAGTCCTAAAGGCCAGACAGGGGTCCTCAAAGAAAAGTCAAATATTCAAAGGCAAGGAGGTACAGTGAGCAGGAGGTCTGGAGAGAGCAGAAAGGCCAGTGCAGTATGGTCCAGGGGGCCAACCACAGCAACCACTCAGCGTCAGGCCTCAGGCTTCCTTCATTCCCAAGCAGCTGCATTCAGCACTGAGCCTGCGGTGTCACTAAGGACAGCATAATGACCCAGGGAGACGGCCTCAAGTGACAAGCATCAGTAATGCATCCTCATGCCCAAGGCCAGCTCATCTCACAAAGCAGATGATGCCACTTCCTATTTCCTGACTTGGAGGAGCCCACCACCAACAGGACAGAAAACCATGCCGATTATACTCCTGACAAAGGAGCATCATCCGCAGGGCGAAAGGCAGACACTTACTCCCCTAACTCTGAGTGGGGCCGACAAGCAGGTTCACCAGTAACCCAAAGACAGTCCCTAGCTCCCGGCCCAGACCGCTGCCTCACTGTTTCTTCCCTGCCACATGGGAGGGCTACAGCAGTCAAGGGACACCTGCTGCTTCTGTCTACACAGCAGACCCTGCTTCTTCTGCAAGCTCCTCCCCTACTTCCTCTGGAGACTACCATTTTCTCCCACCCCCAAGCCAAGTCAGAGTGATTCTTCAGGAGTTTTCAATCTGAAAGTGAATCCATCCTTGACCGCTCTTCAAGAGTTCAAATCCCAGAGCTGCTACATTTCTCACCACGTGGAACAAGTCTATCCACATAACACACATATGCACGTGGTGTCGAGGACAAAAAAACAGAACAGTTTCCCTCTCAGTTCTCCCACTCCAATTTTAATCCCTAATAGTATTTTGACTTGGTGGTGCAAGGAGAAAGGTTACAAACAAATGTAGGATGAGCTCACCTCACTCAGGAGGGTGATGGTGAGAAGTGAGGCTCCTGCATGCAGCAGCAGCTTTGGCTTGCTGACCAGCCTTCAAAGGGAGAACTTTAAATGCTTAAGAATAAGAAGCTCCTTTAAAATAGAAGCGAAAGTGAAATGTCCATTCACAAACCTCTCTGCCCCCAGACACGCCTCAATCGTAACATGTGGCCCACATCTGCCACTGCCCAGCTGCCAGCATCCAGCCAAGGGGGAGTAGACATCACCAACTTTGGGTGCTTGTCAGAGCTCCCCAGACACATAGGAAAGGGAAAATGAAGGGCCATGAAAGATCACCTGACCCGATCTCAGCTAACCTAAGGGAAAGAAACCAAACTCTGAAAATCAAGTAGGTACCAGCTTCTGTTAAGCAGGGGAAGGGGACAGTTAAGAGAAAATGGGCACAACAATCAGCTCTGACCAGACCTCCCAGGAACCATCCATGCTCTGAGCCTGAGAGAACATGAGGCTGGAGGGCTCGGCTCCTGCTTGGTCACAGGCACTGCCTCCTCCTCCCCAGCCTCACCCAGGCAGTTACTGCAGCACCAGGGGAGGTGACGGCGCGTGCAGGAACAGAGCATAAGCAGGGCCATGCTGAGGCTCTCCTGGACTCCCAAAGGGCTCCTTAGCCCAGGATGGGGTCAAAAGCTGCAACCAAGCACCTGCGCTAATACAAGGAACCCAAGTGTGACTACAGGCAAATCAGAGTCTGCAGTTCAGCCAGAACGAGGGGTACTCAGAGCCCTATGCTGCCATCTGATGCCATGCAAACCACCCGTTGCTTACTCCAGAACTAATATTTCAGTTATGTCCATTCTGTCACCTAGACCCAATCCCAGGCCCAGCACAACACCCAACTACTTGAAGGCGTGATCATATCAAAATTTTAATGTTTAAAGAGGTGACTATCTCAGCACCTCAAAGGCATCACCCAGGGGTCACTACCAGGTAACACCAAGCCTATTCTCCCATGAACAGTGCCCTAATGTCTCTTGGGGGCACCTCCTCTACGCTGGGTCAGTCTGGGTGGAATAACACCATGTCCTGATTTAGGGGTGAACCAATCAACACAGTCTGCTAATTCAATCAAAGTCCAGACAAATTCAATCAAAGCACCAGGAAACATCTGCTCAGCTTTCTGGGGAAGAAGTACCTTCCTCTTCTGCCCTGGATGATGGTCGGTAACAGTGATTCCCAAAGTTACAGGGGCTGGGGAGACGATACCCACTGTGCAAAGGCAACAAAAAGCAAAACAGAGAGATGAAGTAAAGCCAGGGTGTCACCTGAGAAGAGATCCACTTCTAGGCCTCTGTGCAACACAAGCCAATGCAGAAGTAGTAAAGGTGCTTTGCCTGCAACTATCTAACTGAATGCTTGAAGGAAACAATGTGAAATAATTAGCAGAAAGGGTATAAAACCATTGTTCCTATTTTGCATACCTCCACATCAGTGTCACTCACCCCCCCCCACCCCCGCAGCACTAAAAAGCTGGCTTGCCAACTATCTGCCTGGCACAGATGCCAAGGCACACCAAGGGGGTAAAAAAAAAAAAAAAGCTGGGACGTGTTCACTGGAAATGGCTTTCAAGAAGGTAGCTATGTTGGGGATCACCCTGTGGCCACCAGCCCACTACTCACCCCAAGCTGGACCAGGGACCTGATGGCAGAGGGGTCCAGAGAGCTAAGCTGGAATAGGGGAGGGGGAATATCCAAGTAAGGCATCATAGGGACAAGGGGAACATAGCCCGCAGGTGTGTGCCAGGAGAGCCAAGGCCAGCTTAGCAAGCCAGGTGCTCTGCAGAGCCAAGTGTGACCGGGGTGTGGGTAGGGGGCGCAGCTGAAGGTACAAGCAGGAGAGCAGGGCCATCAGCACCTGGAAGAGGACAGCCAGGCCACCAATGGCCTCTCGGTGTGAGCCATGGTCACATGCAGCCAAATTCTCCATCAGTAACTCTCCCGACTCCACCACAGAACTAGGGCCAGCCACCTACAAAATCACTTTGCACACAGTGGACAAGTGACTAGAGTCTCCATAGCAGCCACCAGGCTGACCTACCATGAGGTGTGGTCTGGAAAAAGCATCACCCACTTTCTGGCCCTGAAGAATGAAATTTGGGGGGGGGGGGTGTCCGAAAGGGTTTGGTTTGTCAATGATCAAACAAATGCCAAAGAGTGGCATTTGATCAGTGTCTCCAGGGATCACAGATAGACAGGGATCTAAGATCAAGAGCCACCTTCTCTGTCAGGGGTGAAAAATGCCAGCCAAGAAACGAAAAGTGAAAAACACCTTTTTCTCAGCCGATTCAAGAGAAAGCAGAGTATTCAGGTACAACTTTCCTCCTGAACAAGCATAAAAATGCTGTACAGAAGAATCCAGCCTGAGGATCCAAATCTAGGCAGGAGAGCGGAGTGCCTGTCCTGTATCCACTGCCCTCTCCCGAGTGACGTGGGAGGCAGCAGCAGGTGGGTGAGGACTGGGTGGGCAGGTTCCAACCCCAGCGCCATCCCTTCTAGCAGCGTGTCCACCGAGCCCCAGTTTCTACACTGGTACCTGCCTCACCAGGTTGCTGTATTGCTGTATAGATTAAATGTGCAAAGTGCTGGCATCCTGTACCTGCTCAGTAAGTGCTGACCGCTGGTTCTGAAGACCAGCCCTTTCACAGGAACATCACCAAGCATCTGAGCACCCACTCGCCGAAGAAGTTCTTCCTGGATACTTAGGGAATAACTCTTGCTCTGTTACCAAGGAACTTGCCATCCTACGGGAACGGATCTAGTCTCAGCAGGAATGTAGGATTTTTAAGTTCTGTTAGGTGCCTGAAGGAGACCTTCTTGGATTAAAGCAGGAAAGGTTTCTAGAAAAGGGAGAGCAGTAGGGATGACAGGAGGCCCCGGCCAGAGGCAGCGCAAAGGGTCCGATACAAGGTGCCACACACAAACAGGTAAAGTCGGCTTGCAAGCTTCCGTAGATGCTGTTTTGATGACAAGCTATACCTTTACTTCAAAACATTACTGGATTAGGAGTAGCTTCTGTCCTTGAATTTTTTCAAAACAAAACAGTACACCTGCCATCATGCAGAAGTTCCTGAATGTTTCTGATCATAAAAATGGAACTTGATACCCCAAAAGGTTAGGAGCCAGTAGGCAAGAAGATTTTTAGAGGGGAAAGGTTGCAGGAACTGGGAAGAAAATGGAAAGGCAAAGCTTAACGTTTAAAAACACTTCACATTTAAGGTAAACCTCAGAAGATGCACTGGACTTCAACTTTCATTCTGGGCACTGCTTATGTAACAGGCTGTTAGGCCCACTGGCTTCTGAGCCAACCAGCACTGGGTTTGGGCACAGAGCTTTCCCACATCCACCTCTGTGACACTGGAAAGATCACTTAACCTCTGCTCTTCCCTAAAATGAAGACAGAGCATCCATGTGTAAGAGTGGTTCAGAGAACTACCCAGGATGCAAAGCACACTACACATCCCTGGCACACAGTAAGTGCTAGTAAATGGGAGCTCTTCGTTTTATAGTTGCCAATGGACGAATCCAAGAAACTTTGTTGCAGTCCCAGAAGCATTTGAAGGCTTTTAACCCCACCCACCTGGCCGGGGCACATCATCTGACATGACCCTTCGTTTTAACAGGCTCCATACATAATCACAGAACCTCCAGGAACTCACAGGTCAAGAGTCTGAGTCTTGAGCAAGGGCCCAATCCTGTCCGACACCCTCCTGGCATGCTGGCCCTGGACTCTTGAGCCAGCTCTGATGATCATCAAGAGCTCCCCCGAGGTAGGGAGCACCTACCTCCCAGGAACTCCTGCCTTCTGAGTCCTAAGTTTGCCTCCAGAAGCCACACAGAGCCAACCTAAACCTGTACTGTAAACCAGCCTCCAGGCCCTTCACCAGCCCTCTTCCTATCCCATTGCTGAGAGGGTAAACTGTTCGATGACTTGCCAGTAATTCCTCCAAACTCTCCATTCCCCTCAGGTCAGAGACAAACCAAGAAATGACTTCCTTTTCCTTCTGAAAACACAAATGATGGAGGAAAAAACGACTCTACAAAGTCATTTTATGTTCTTAAGAATTCTGAACCATCTCTGAATAAGACGCATGAAGAATTGTTCCATTTGGATCTAAGAGCTGTAGCCCTGTGAGGCTGCCCAACCCCTGACCATCCATGTGCACACTACGCATGCTCCAGGTCCCGGCAGGGTAGTGGCTGGGTATCCCCAGGTCTGCATCCTCCACGGCCAGCACCGTAAACACTCACTAGAAATATTTACTCAACAGTTGAGCCACCTTTTCCAGTTTTATCATGTATCTCCATAAACAGCGTGTGTCAAGTTGGTGATTGAAATGTAGGTGTACTGCCTTCCAAGAACTGGCATTCAGAGTATATGTTTAAATCCAGCATGCGGAATACTGGTAGGCCCTCCTTATGCAGGAAATGCTCTCCAATTCATGGAATCCCTGTGTCAATACCTGCTCAGTCCGGAGAATGAAAAGGAGCAGTGGAAGAAGGGGGCTCTAAGTGTGGGCACTCACAAGGCCGGACTGAAAATGCTACTGCCTACGCAGCCAGCCACTGAGCCACAAACTCAGGCACCCAACCTGACAACCAGCTAAGTGGGCCCCACAGGCACCAGGCAGACTCAGGACAGCCACCACCAGGAATAAATAGAAAAAGCACGACTTCTGCTGAGACAGAGCCCCCAGCTTCCAGAAAGCTGTTTACAGTGGAGGGGTGGCAGGAGACCACTGGATGCAGTCACTGAGAGGTTACGATGGGTTAAAATCAGTGCTGGATAAACCAGAACTCCATCTGAGCAGACAGACACATGGACAAATTGAGGCAAAGTGAGCAGAGAGCTCCTCCTTCACAGAATGCCAAGCTTGGCCCCTTGGAGGGCATGGCCCACCACTCAAAGCGATGTTGTGAGTCCAAGTGACCACAGTGCCTGTTTATACCTGTATCAGGACAAATGCCTCTCCCCTAAGCGGACCTGAACTGTTTTCCAGGCCTCTGTGACCTGCAGCCAGGACAACATCCCCTGATGAGAGCCACCTCTGAGGACCTCCGTGAAGACAGAAAGTAAAGTCCACCTTCTTCTGAGGAAGAGGGCGAGTCACAACAAGGACTTACACCTGCTTGACAACCAACACTGTCACCTGTCCACTGCCCAAAGTCATAAAATGCCACACTGCTGGCCTCACACATCCTGGCCACAATAGAAAGAGCAAAGACAGGAAGGCTACTGAATTTGGGCCACCGGTGTGATCAGGAAGAGTCCACATGTTTAGATTTTATATGTTCTAATATATTAATGAGAATTGGAACTAACAGCCTTCCATTTCAGAACTTACAAGATTCCTCTTTTCTGCAGGATCAATGGTGTTTTATAAAAACACCAGAAGTGCTGTAATCTTGAAGCAAAAAAGAAAGCTGGAACACCAGACTCATGACAAGTTCCACATCAGTTGGCAGTTACCACATCACAGTGTGGACTGGCCCAGGATTCTGTTCCCCTGACAGAAACCTTCAGATGTTTCCGGGACAGGTTGTCTAATGTCATCAACCTGTTGGATCTATCACAGGTAAATCGAACCCAAGTTGTAATCTCTTATAAACCTGTGTGGGAGAGAAGACACGCCCACATCTTTTCTTACCAGCTCAAGAACACTGCCCTCATGGCCTCTTCTGAAGTCATCTCTCCACATTTGAGATCACTACAGTACATTTAAAGTTGGAAGCATTATCACTTAATAACTCTGGGTAAGTCCCTAACTTTAGGGCAGTCACCTCACATTAAGTGAGTAGGAAACAAAGGCATTTTGTCCTCTCCAGGCCATGGAAGACACTAAACAGCACCTACTGTCATGGTGCCGGCTTCTGCACGCACAGAAAGGGGAGATTGGCTATGCACCCCACGTCCCTTTACAGGCTGTTAGAAGAAAGCAGGAGACTGCTGAAGTGCTGCACAAAGTCAGGTAAAGCATACATCTCTGTGCAGAAGTGTGTTAGTATTTGTTATTCAGAAAATTCACACAATAGATCCTGCAATAAAAGACAAAACTTCTAGAACAACAATTCATGTTAGCCTCTGATGCCCAGGTCCAGAATCTGAACCTGGATCTAGTTTATGGGGCAAATATACCAGTCCCCAGACCCAGGTTGTAGATGAGGAACCCACAGCCCAAGAAGCTCACTGGTATCCTCACCTTCCAATTCCTACGTGGGAAAACGATCTTTTCCATGTGTCTCTCTGCAGAGGCCCCTTGGTCACCTCCCCTTGGCACCTGAAGTCTGCAGAATACTGAGGAAGAAATGTAGTCCTGAGATTTCCTGCTGGAGAACCCAAGAAGGAGTCTAGGGTTCAGTAGTTTAACCAGCACTTAGAAAGTATGCCTATCACTTCTGCTCTAGACAGAGCAGACAGAGAAACAAACTCCTCCTGAAGGTTGTCCTCTGGTCTGGAAGACAAAGCCTGAACTCTGGCAAAATAAGGAGTGTCCAATACAAATGGAAATCTAATCACTTGCTGATGAGGAACCCAATCACTTGCTGATGCTTTGAGTGGACTGACTCTTGATTTCTGGGCTGGAAGAAGACAGTCCTCATCAACTTTATCCATAACAAAACAAGATTAACAAAGGCACACAGTGCACTTCGGAAAGGTTTTCAACACCTTGGGCTGCCATACAACGGTAAGAGTAAGGCTTCCACTGTTACAAAAAACTTTTAGTTGCTTTCTGAAAAGGAGTGTACAGAATTTATTACTGAGATGGCAAAAATTATTAAATCAAAGCCTGATGCTATAGATATTCAAGTACTCCACAGGCTAGAATTTAGAGCAAAGAACTTTCCTCCTAAGAACCCCCTTTGTCAGGGAGATGATCAGAAAATGTTACTTTGTTACTTCCCTAACTTTTTAGATACTTGTGGATATTAGGTCAGCTGCCTGAGTTGACTTTTCAAGCAAAAGTTAAGTCTGTTATCAAAATTGCATGCCCATGAAGGTAAGCATTAATGACACAATTCTCTGTAGCTTCTCTCAGAAGAGGTTTAATTTTAGTGTTGGCTCTTCAACGCTGTCCCCATTTTTATTTTCCAGGAGCATCTTAAATATGTGTCAACTAACTATGCAGAAGTGGAGTTCCTGCTCGGGTAAGGCAGAGAAGAGCAGCTGTGTGCTGGCAATGCCTTGATGAAGCCACCTAGCTCTCACCTGAGCCCAGTTCAATCAAGAGAAACTGCAGAAATATGGTCACAGCATCTCTGCCAGCAACCTATTCCTCCACGGCTCTGAGTTTTTCTCTGTGGAGTTTGCTCCAAGCCACACTCCTGTCAAATGGCTTGTAACAATACTCAAGAACATCACTGACAACAGCAGCATTTAAAGGAGGCACTTTCTCATCGCTCATATTCAGAGACAATACCCCGATTTCGTTCACTACATCAGTAAGACTCTAAGTCATCCCAGATAAGCCACGTGAAATGTGCACTCCATAATACGTAACACAACCATGGGCTTGGTCCCTCTTCCTCCTGTTCTCCTAGGAACGCTTTAGAGTCTTACAAAACACTAGAACCCCTGAGGTCACCACCCCACCTAATCTACAACATGGTGACTGCCTGTTAAAGCGCCTCCAGGTCCCAAAGCTCTCCTAGGTGGTATTAGGATCAGTGCTAATATCTCAGCAACCATTCAGAATCTCTGGAAGGCAAACAAGCACATGGAACTCAAGAAATTACACTCTGAGGTGAAAGTCACCAAGGCTACATTTTTCATTTCACTTGTTTTATCCTCTAATTTTTCAGTCTTGGGAATTGCTGCAGCACCAGTTACTGCAAAAATTCTGCAAGGTTTTATATAGCTTGTGCCTACTCCACCCCCAAAGTCATAACAAAAATGTATACAACATTTGTTAAAGACAAATACCACCAAGCCTATCTTCATGGGGCCTGAAGACCAGGAATGACAGAATTACTTATGATACAGAAATCAGTCTTACAAAGATCACAACTCCTCTCTTTCTATTAAATTTGTACAATCCAACCATGAATTATTCCCAGAGTGCTGGCTAAAACCTACTGCTAAAAGTAGTCAATAAAACTCACATAAAGGAAAAGCAAAAGTCCCCACAGTGACAGAAACCTAAGTTACCTGGCCAAGCCGAAGATGGTTTATTTCTTCCATCCCCAGCACATTAAAAAGTGGTTTCAATGGCCACTTCCTGGTCTCCCAGGAAATGCAGGGGCTCACTTCATACCTGGATGCTACAGCATCTTGCCATTGCTGAACCTGCTCTGGCCACAAGGGAAAATGACCCCTATCACGGACAACCACTCAGAGAAAATATGAGAATACGATGAGTCTTTCCCAACACACACGGTGGGGGGCAGGGGAGATCCCTCCACAAACAGCAGCCTCGGTGGAGCAGCACCTGAGAAAGCGACACCCTGGGGTTAACCCTGACTGTCTAGGTCACAAACCAGCAGGCTAGGGCCCCACGTAGGGGGCAGACGAAGGAGGGCTCTGGGTGGAATGGGAGAGCACACAATCACCTCTAATTCACTACCGAAAAGCGGGACTCTGCCTTGGTCTGAGACGCAAAGAGTACTTAGGCCCAGAAAGATAACAGGAAGAATCCCACTCTCCACAAGATCATCTTCCGTCGGCAGCGACCCCAAGAGAGACCCAACGAAGGCAAGTCCACTCTCAGAACCGAAAGGGACTCTCCACGCGCCTTGGGCACCCGGCTAGGTGTAAAGGAGGCCGGGGGGGCTCCCTCCGAAGCCAGGAAGGTGCTTCCAGCCGGGAGGAAAGGTAAAGAAGACTTCCCTCATCACCCAGAAGGCCGAGACACCGGCGGCACGGGTTCCCCGAGTCCTACCCCGGACACCAGTTGATCACAGCCTTTCCCCCTCCCCTCCCCCCCGCCGGGAGGGCTTCCCGGGGGTCGCGGGTCCTACGGTAAGGGCGAGGCGGGCGAGCTCCGTCAGGAACAGCAAGGGTCGTAGAATTAGAGAGGATGAGGGGGAAAAACTCTAGTCTCAGCTCCCATCTGCTCCCTTCGCCCAGGCCGCACGAAAGCCTCGGCCTCACGTACCGAGCGCTGCCGGGCTGCCCGACCAGCCCCCGGCCCGGGCCCGGGGGAAGAGAGACCGGGATGGCAGCGGCCCTCAGGGGCAGCTGGGTGTCCGGGGGGTCCTTCGGAGCCCGGTGGACGAGGAACACTAGGGAGGGGGAGGGTCCTGGGCCCACGCGGCCTCCACCTCGACCTGTGTGAGGAGCACTTACGTTGCTCTGGGGGTCGATGGCCTGCAGCAGCCGGTCCCTGATCTGCTGCGGAGACGGCGGAGCCGCTGTCATTGCCTGGGCGAGGCGGGGGGGGAGCGGCCGGGCCAGCGGGCGGGCAGGCTGAGGCGGGGGACCGGGGTCACTCACTCGCCGGCCTCCGGGAGCGGAGCCTCATGTTCCCCGCGGCGCCGGGGAAAGAGGGGGCGCGCGGGGTGACGGAGAGGTGAGCCGGGGCCGGGGCTCAGGCCCGGGGCGCCGCCACCACCAGAGGAGGAGGAGGAGCCGCCGGAGCCGTCGCCGCTGCTGCCGCCGCCTCGAGAACCAAACTCCAGTGAGCTACCCCCGCGCGAAGCACTCTGGGTAACCCGCGCCGCACGCAGCGTCGGCGCCACGCTGAGGAGGTTGGGAGATAGGGCGGGCAGAGACGCCGAGTCTGGGCGGGGCCACTTGCAGACCACGCCCCTAGGCTCCACGCATGCGCGCGCAGGCGCAGTCGCCCCACCTCTGTTCCGCCCCGCCGCTTGGCCAAGGGAGCCGTTGGGAGGCGGTTGGGCGGGGCAACGGCCGCCGCCTGGAGGCCCCGCCCCCACCCAAGCCGGGAGGTTGAGGGGGTGGCGGCCGGAGGTTTCCGACGGAAACGCTAGATGAGCGCAGAGTCCTTGAACCCTGGCGCTCTGGGCGGACGCCCTCAGGGCAGCGGGGCGGAGAGGGCAGATGAAGGGCCCCACTCCTAGGGCAGAAAAGCTTTCCCCATTCTGACGAAGATGACGGGAGTCGCGGGCGGGAGAAGCTGCCAAGTTTCCTGAACCCCGGGGTCCTTCCCAGCTCCTCTGCGTTCGGGGAGGCCAGGAGGCAGACGTCCGCGTTGTAATTCTGTGCGCTGAAGTGTCAACTGAGAAGCGCTGTGGGACAGCGCCGCCCTCGCCCCTCCAGAGGGGGTGGGTGCGAGTCCGGGGTCTGCAGCGCCTCGGGCTACGATCCCCAAAACATAAGACGGCAAAGTGTCTCACGGAGGAGCTGCAACCGCAGCTAGGAAAGCCCGGAGGCCAGCTGCATGAGTTGACACCAACGTTGCAAACCTGTGTCCACCCCGGCGTTTCTCAACCTGGGCACCAGTAACATTTGGGGCTGGATCTGTTGTAGGGCCTGTCCGTTGCGTTGCAAGACGTTCGGCAGCATCCCTGGTCTCTACCCACGAGATGCCAGTAACACCCTTTTCCTGCAGGGGACCAAAAAGGTCCCCAAGTCACTGCCAGAGGTCCCCTGGATGGTAGAATCGACCCCTGTTGAGAATCACTGTTTTAAAAGACCCTTCCACCCTGCTTTGCATGGTGGTGCTGGAAAACAAACACCCTTACAAAGGAGGAAACTGAGGCCCAAGATCACCCAGAGATATGGGTCAAACCCAGAGCTGTTAAATGTCGAGTCTAAGGGCCTCTCCCCGCCCCTCGCCCCCTCACTGCCTTCTTTCATTGCCGGCTCTCTCCGTGGAAGCGCTTGTTAAATATACGATAATGCGAAGGGGTAAAAAAGGCAGGCTCAGTGGATCATTAGCCGCAGCCTCAGAGAAATAACTTTTCTCCTTGTTACAGGAAGCCCTACATTTAAAACAGGAGCGAGGCAGCTGATGAGAACCACATGCGCGCCTCGTCTCTGTGCTACACCTGTTAGTCTTGCATTTGTCATACTTCTGGGAAGCATTTTTATTTGCAAAAAACGGCTGCTTCCCCACGTGGTTGTGGTTGCCTGCTCCTGCACGTGTGAAAAGTTTTACATCACACTTGGAGAAAATAAATACGGGCAAATTACCTCTCTTTAATTTATTCACTCTCCCTCCTAGAATGAGGTGCTTTGTGTACACGTGTCCAGGTTGGAAGCCAGCCCATTTGGAGATACTTTTTATCTCACTACAGATAAGCAAAAGAAACAAGCCCTCCCCCGAGTATATTCCGGTTCTGCCTCTATTTTTAACCTCAGACTTGTTTTTTAAATCAAGGGTCCCTTAGAAATAAGCTGCTTTACACCCCACCCGCCCCAGCATGATTCAGATTGTTTAAGAAAAAATCTGGAAAGCACTCTATTGACCTGCTCTTAGTAAACTAAGAAGAAACATTAAGATGACTGTGAGCTCTGTTAAGGGTACTGATTCTGTGTCCCCAGTGGATAAAAGTGCATGTGGATGTGCTAAGTCACTTCAGTTGCGTCCAACTCTTTGCTACCCTATGGACGGTAGCCCACCAGGCTCCTCTGTCCAAGGGAGTTTCCAGGCAAGAATACTGGAGTGGCTTGCCATGCCAGTCCTCCTCCAGAGGATCTTCCCAACCCAGGGATTGAACTTGTCTCTTATATAAGTCTCCTGCATTGGCAGGCGGGTTCTTTTACCACTAGCGCCATCTGGCAAGCCCAGTACATAGAAGTGAAGTGAAAGTACATAGAAGTGAAGTGAAAGTCTCTCAGTCGAGTCCAACTCTTTACGACCCCATGGACTGTACAGTCTATGGAATTCTCCAGGTCAGAATACTGGAGTGGGTAGCCTTTCCCTTCCCAACCCAGGGATCGAACCCAGGTCTCCCACATGGCAGGCAGATTCTTTACCAGCTGAGCCACAAAGGAAGCCCAAGAATACTGGAGTGGGTGGCCTATCCTTTTCTCCAGCAGATCTTCCCAACCCAGGAATCAAACCGGGGTCTCCTGCATTGCAGGCAGATTCTTTACCAACTGAGCTATCAGAAAAGCCCAGTAGATAAAAGAGTGCTTATTAAATACATGTGAAGTAAGTGAATGAATGTCTCATCCAGATACATGGTCATTGTATACACACTTCCAGACATATTTATACAGATCTGTCACACAGTGGAGGATCAAATATTTAATAAATGAAGTATTGCATTAAATATAAATACACATGAGGATGAACATGGGCACACACAGATGTATGGAAAATATGTAGTTACCCATTTTAAACATTTATTTGGCTGAGACTGGTCTTAGTTGTGGCACTCAGGATCTTTTGTTACTGTGAGCAGGTTTCTCTTGTGGCGTGGGGGTGAGGGCTTAGGTGCTCTGCAGCATGTGGGATCTTAGTTCCCTGACCAGGAATCAAACCTGCATGCCCTGCATTGCAAGGCAGATTCTTAACCAATGGACCACCAGGGAAGTCCCCTGTAGAGCTAGTTTTGAAGCCAAGTCCTAAAAACGGGTTAGGGGCTGATTAATACAATACCATAATTGCACTGTCCAGGCAAAGTGTAGAAGCAGAGGGAGGGGAATTCTGAAGTACCATGATTGACATGGACGCAGCATGTCAACTGAGAGCGTTTCCATATATTCATACCCTCTGACTCAGGATTTTGCAACTTTTAGAAACGTATCCAGAGGAAGCAGTCAGATACAGATAAATGTGTCAGTACAAGGAAGATCACTGCAGCATCATTAATAAAGGCAAAAGATTGGAAGCCACCTATGTGTCCAGTAATAAGGTGGTATATAGATAAACTGGGAGTCATTTCATGAAAATGGGACGGTTATGGACTGGAAGAGATCAGAGGATCCTGTAATTCCATTTGGGTGGTGGTCTTGTCTTATGGATGTGTGCTACATGTAGAAATTCACCAAGCTGTGTGTCATTATGAACTTTCCAAATTACTAAGTAAAAGGACATAGAGCTAGCTAGATCATGTAGCCATCATAAACCAATACTGAATAATATGGAAAAATGCTTCTAATTTAATGTTAAATGATAAAATGCAACATATAAACTATATATCTTACAATCTAGTTTTATTAAGATATGCAATACATGCTTACACACATAATTCATAGAAAAAATACTGGAAGGAAAGAAACCAAAGCACTTATCTCTCACAGGTACTTTTTATGCTGACAATTTTGCCTGAAGTTCCACATTTTCTGGAACGAATATGGGATGCCTCCTGATGACCTTGTCCACGCTGGTGGTCATTGTGACCTCTAGTAGCCTCTAGTTCTCACTTGCTGACTCAAATACTGCTAGTCTATAATCATAATCTCCAAAATCCCGAGGACAGATCTACTGTCAGGCTGACTGATGGGTGTCAACCTAAGTCCTAACAGTTTATTTTTTCCCTATGGCCCCAGTTTTGTATTATTCTTAGTAATCAAGAGAATGACAACAGGGAGTAATTAATATTTATTGAGTACTTCCTATGTGTCAGGTTCCACTCTGAGGGCTTGACATGAGGACCCTGATGAAGCCCTTTGGACAGTCAGACCCTTGTTAGGCTCTTCTCTCCTTGACTCTGTGTGGAGGTCTGCAACTCACTTCGGTCTAGGGGACGCAGTGGAAGCCACACTGTCTCATCCAGAGTAAAGCTTTAAGAAGGCCTGAGTTACTATACAACTCAGCGATTCTACTCCTTCGACCACCACAGGAAAAATGAAAACATAACACTGGCACGGACTTGTAGAGGTAAATGTTTATAACAGTTCTATCCTTAATAGGTGCAACATGCAAACACCAAATGCCCATCCACTGATGACTGGATAAATGAAGTAGATGGCTATATGCTGGAATATTATTCAATCATAAAAAGGAGTGGAAGGAGGGCAGTCTAGGGGTAGGGGAGCGGGCAGTACAAACTACCGGGTATAAGACAGGCTACAAGGAGGTATTGTACAACACAGGGAATATAGCTAATAATTTTGTAAAAGGAAAGGAACCTTTAAAAATTGTATAATTTTTTTTAATCTTGTTAAAATAGTGTGTAATCTATTGAAATGCTCAAATAACCTAATCTTTTGATTGTGGTGATCTAATCATCTGTTAGATTGAATTAGAGGCTATTCTTTTGTTTACTATAGTTTCCTGTTCTCTCAATTACTCTCAGGAGCAAAGAAACAAAATCAGTCACTCCACTAATTCTCCAGTGAATTGTTTTATTTTAGTGTCTACAAAAGTAAAATAAGAAGTTCAGTGAAGGAACTGCAGGATAAAGGATTTGTAGCTTCCATCCATGATTGGCCTTTTCTACTCCAGGCAGCTGTTAACATAGGGTTTGAATCTTACTGTTCCGCCTGCTCTAAAAATGCTGTGGTCTCATCTCGCCTAAGTAGTTCATCCGCCTAAGCCCTTGGCCTCCTGAGGTCCTCCTGCCACACACCACACATCACACGCTGACACACGCCACACACGTGCATTTCCCACGTTCCTGGCCAGCCTTAGTTCTCACCATCACTAAGTGGGTTTTCTCCACTCCTGTCTGTCATGCTGGTCACCTAGTTCTCCAGTTGGGTGACTTGGCTCCTCAGAAGACCTGGTCAGAGTCATGTGGCTGGACTGGGAGTGAGAAATGGAGTCGTCCTGCCATATCAGTAAACAAGGGGGTCACAGTCGTCAGTGACTTTCTGAACCCCAAGGGCAACCAGGAAAGAAAACAATACCTGTGACCCTGCAGCCACGAGGCAGCACTGGGGAACCTGGAATGTAAAAAAACATAGGACACTGGCCCCAGATAGCTGAGATACATATTCAGTTCAGTCACTCAGTCATGTCTGACTCTTTGCAAACCCATGGACTGCAGCATGCCAGGCTTCCCTGAGATACTTATAGAAGGCATGGTTTCAGTAAGCCCAGACTCTTGCATCTTCCCCTACATAGAAAAGCACTAAATTCCTTCACTTGAGATAGCTGGTTTCCTTTACTTAACAATAATCTCTTTATGTTCAGGCTATCTGCCCTTTGTTGTGCAACTTCATAACCTGGCTCCTCCCCTTGCTTCCCTGGAGCTGCTCTCTCAGGGTTACTTGAGATGCTGTCTTTAGGGCTTAAAGCCCTAAAACTTCCCACTGAATAAAACATAACTGTCAACTTTGAGGTTGTGACTATTTTTTAAGTTGAGAGGACCAACATGATGACTGTGGTCCAGAGCTCAGGGTTCCCAGACTCATGGGGAAACACAGGAACCTAATCAGGTACAAGCCATTTCCCTAAAGAGCAGATGAAGGTCAAGGGGTTGATGTGGAAAATCAAATGAGGAGACTCACCTCAGGGGGTGGGGCGGGCAAATGGAAGGTGACAGAAGCCAGGAGGAAAGATCCCCAATGGAACTTCTCAGAAATATACACACGGAAACACACGCACAGGACCAGGTCATTTATCCAAATTTCTTCGGGCCTTTCCTGAACCTTCCAGGCGCTTTTCAGGGTCGCTGAGGCACACAGACTCCCAAGTGAAAGTACAATTTTGATGCAAAGTGGTCAAACCTGGGATCACCCATCCCCCACCCCCACCCACCATCCAGGCAACTATAGTCTACTTGCCTTAAAGCAGAACTGGATTATTGCATCAGATGGCCCAGACAAGAATCTCTTATCTCAATGCAACTTTCAGGGGGAAAGGTCAGCAGACAAGCGCAAGCAGGTTCCATTGGAAGGGTCTGACCTACCCAAGCCTATATGATTTGAGATCTTGCTTGCCCTGAGAACGCCCCGATCTCTGCCTACCACTCAGGCTCACGGGTGATGACTGCAGAAAAGGATGGAGGTTCTAATAAGCTCTATTTGCATCTTTTTCCTTTTTAACCTCAAAACACAGTGTTGGTTTTCCTCATGTTTCCTGGATGCTCGGATGTTTACTTCTTTGTGGTTTTTCTTTTCTTTCCTGATAACACGAGTAATAGATATTTGCAGTACAGACAATTGGTCAAGTACAGCAAAATATGAGAAAGACTTAAAAATCATCCCCTGATGGGTACACAGAATCTCTGCACTGGTCTACTTCTGTGTGCATTTGAAATTTTCCATGAGTTTAAGACAAAAAAAGGGAAAAAAAGAAACCACTCACCCAGGCCCATGTGTTTGTGTGGTTTTGTGTGTGGCAAAATGCAAGTTGCATAGTTAAGAGATGGTGTTGTCTGCAAAACCAAAAATTTTTACTGTCAGACAGGGTAACACCCCATGCCTCAGGTCCCCGTAGATTCAATGTGATGTGTCCTGTCTGAATCTTTTACAAAACCCATGGACGGTAGCGCCTCTGTCCATGGAATTTCCCAGGCAAGAATATTGGAGTGAGTTGCTGTTTCCTCCTCCAGAGGATCTTCCCGACCCAGGGATTGAACCTGCGTCTCTTGCATTGGGAGGCAGATTCTTTACCACTGAGCCACCTGGGAAGCCAGCCCCCAAGATAGGCCTGTCCTAATCCCTGGAACCTGTAAATAGTGTTTGATGTCCAGGGAGAATTAAGATTGCAGATGGAAGGAAGGGGGCTTCCCATGTGGCGCTAGTGGTAAAGAATCCGCCTGCAGATGCAGGAGACATGAGAGATGCAGGTTCAATCCCTGGAGTTGGGAAGATGAGGAGGGAATGGAGGAGGAGGAGGGAATGGCAACCCACTCCAGTATTCTTGCCTGGAGACTCTCATGGACAGAGGAGCCTGGTGGGCTACAGTCCATCGGGTTGCAAAGAAATGGACATGACTGAAGCGACTTTGTACACATGCCTGAAAGGAAGGTTGTGACTCTGCTGACCTTAAGATGGAAAGATGTTCCTGGAGTAGCCACAGCAGTCTTAAATGGGGAAGAGGGGAGGAGGAGTCAGAATGAGAGAGAAGGCATCATGAGAAAGATCAGACCGGCCCCTGCTGGCTGGGATGACAGAGGAAGGGGCCATAAACAAGGATGCAGAGAGCCTCTAGAAGCTGGAAAAGGAAGGGAAACAAATTCTCCCCTACAGCCTCCAGAAGGAACCAGCTCTGCCAACACCTTGATTTTAGCCCAGCGAGACTCATTTTGGACTTCTAACAACATTCAGAAAACTAAGATCACGGCATCAGGTCCCATCACTTCATGGCAAATAGATGGGGAAACAGTAGCAGACTTTATTTTTTTGGGCTCCAAAATCACTGCAGATGGTGACTGCAGCCATGAAATTAAAAGATGACGCTTGCTCCTTGTAAGAAAAGTTATGACCAACCTGGACAGCATATTAAAGAGCAGAGAGACATTACTCTGCCAACAAAGGTCCGTCTAGTTAGGGCTATGGTTTTTCCAGTAGTCATGTATGGATGTCAGAGTTGGACTATAAAGAAAGCTGAGTGCCGAAGAATTGATGCTTTTGAACCGTGGTGTTGGAGAAGACTCTTGAGAGTCCCTTGGACTGTAAGGAGATCCAACCAGTCCATCCTAAAGGAAATCAGTCCTGAATATTCATTGGAAGGACTGATGTTGAAGCTCAAACTCCAATACTCTGGCCACCTGATGTGAAGAGCTGACTCACTGGAAAAGACCCTGATGCTGGGAAAGATTGAAGGCAGGAGGAGAAGGGGACGACAGAGGATGAGATGGCTGGATGGCATCACCAACTCGATGGACATGGGTTTGAGTAAACTCTGGGAGTTGGTGATGGACAAGGAGGCCTGGTGTGCTGCAGTTCATGGGGTTGCAAAGAGTCGGACATGACTGAGCGACTGAACTGAACTGAACTGAACCCCCAAAACTGTGAGATAATAAATGTGCTGTTTTAGGGCTTCCCTGGTGGTTCAGGGGTAGAGTCTGTCTGCCAATGCAGGAGGCATGGGTTTAATCCCTGATCCAGGAGGATCCCACACACCGCAGAGCAGCTGAGCCTGTCTGTGCACCACAACTACTGAGGCCTGTGCTCAGTAAGTGCGAGGTGATAACCACACTGTAGTTTTGATTTGCATTTCTCTAACAATAAGCAATATTGAGCATTTTTTTCCCATGTATTTATTAGCCATCTGGATATCTCCTTTGGAGAAAAGTCTGTTAAGTAAATCTTCTACCCATTTTTTGATTGGGTTGTTGGTCAACACACCAGAAAAACAAACCCAATCAAAAATTTCTTTTTAAAAAAAATTTTTTTAATGCCTCAAAGCATACTATTGGCCAAGTAGATGAACTAATAGCTGTTGAGTATCTCCTACAGCCCAGACCCTTGACCATCTATTATAGACTGAATTGTGCCCCTGTCCATATTCATGTTAAAGCTGTAAACCTGAATTGAACTGTATGTGGAGACAAACCCTTTAAAGAGGGAAGTAACATTAAAAGAGGTCATAAGGGTGGGCCCCTGATCTAATATGGCTGGTGCCCTTATAAGAAGCACACATAGAGGAAAGGCCATGTGAGGACACAGCAAGAACATGGCAATCTGCAAGCTGAGGAAAGAGGCCTCACTGGGAATAACACTACTGACATCTTGGGCTTGGACCTGCAGTCTCCAAAAGCTATGAGAAAAGAAATGTCTGTTGTTGACGCCACTCAGTCTGTGACGTTTTGTTATGGCAGTGAGAGGAGACAAAGACCTCATTTCAATCAAGCCTCACAAAACCCTGTGGGGAATGTCTTTTAATAAATGTACTGGACTTTCCTGCTGGTTAAGAACCTGCCTGCTAGTTCTGGGGTCAATGGTTTGATCCCTGGTCTGGGAAGATTCTACATGCCACGGGGCAAGGCTTTGTGTCACAGCCACTGAAGGTCAAGTGTCTAGAGCCAGTAAGAGAAGTTCCCACAGTGAGAAGCCCACTCCCCTCAGCTAGAGAAAAGACCGTGTGCAGTAACAAAAACCAAATTAATACACAGACAGATATTAAAATGATTACTTAAAATGTACTGGCCCTAATGAAATGACCACGTCATTTCACTGAGCGCCTGCCCCACATCAGGCAGGTCACAGACACGTGTCAAATCTCTCTCCATGGCTGTCTCCATATCACAGACAGGGACGTGGGGGCACAGAGGAGCGAAGACGCGGCCCCGAGTCGTGGTCTGTCACTGCCGGAGCCCGGGGCTCACCCAGCTCTCCACCATGCTTTCCACTGCAACCTTCCTTACCGCCTTTTTTCTGACTCACATAATAAACTCCAACTACATGCAGCATGCTTTACTCCCCCTAAAATAACTTCTACAACCTTTCCAGCACAGTCACTCTTGTGGCCCATGTGTACAAAGTCACTTCGGTCATGTCTGACTCTTTGTGGCCCCCATGGACTGTAGCCCGCCAGGCTCCTCTATCCATGGGGATTCTCCAGGCAAGAATACTGGAGTAGGTTGCCCTTTCCTCCTCCAGGGAATCTTCCAGACCCAGGGACTGAACTCAAGTCTCTTACGCCTCCTGTATTGGCAGGTGGGTTCTTTACCTCTAGCACCACCTGGAAGCCCATCTCTACCACTAACAGCCACTGACACTAATGCAAACTAGACACAAATGAGGAAGATCCATCCATAATACATCCTTTTGGTTTTTAATTGTCCAGTCCAGGGACTAGCAACCTTTCTGTAAATGGTCAGCCAGTGAACATGTTCAGTTTTGTAGGTCAGATGGTCTCTGTCTCAAGGACTCAAATCTGTCCTTGCAGTTTGAAAGCATCCACTGATGATACACAAGCAAATGGGTGGGACAAAGTTCCCATAAAACTTAATGGATGAAAAACATGAATTTCCTTTCCATTTGCGTCTTGATTTGCTTTTCAACCACTTAAAAACATACCATTCCACCTACTGGACCATGAAGAGACAGGTGGCGGGCAGCAAAAGGACAGGAGGGAAGCCAGATGTGGGAAGTAGCCTGCCAGGCCCTGGTCCAACCCCAAACCAACCAACTGATCAGAAAGAAAGCCATGGAGCCAGACACTGATGAGCTCTTGCTGTTTTCTTACTGAAAAATGTAGACTTTGAATTTTGCTACAGATCCTTTTGCCCAATTTCTCATCCAGGAACACTTGCTATTAACCAGACTCCTTTCCAGGAACTCTCAAGGGCCAAAAACGGGCTTGAAGGGGATAAAGTGCCTTCCTCTGCATAATGAAAATCAAGGGAATGGAGAAAACAACCCCCAAAGTAGAATTTATATCTTTTCCTTAAAATATTTATGTTTTATTTTTATTATTTATTTGGCTATGCTGGGCTTTAGTTGAAGCATGTGGGATCTAGCTCCCTGACCGGGGATCAAACCCAGGCCCCCTGCGCTGGGAGCATGGAGTCTTAGCCACTGGACCACCAGGGAAGTGCCCCCCCCCCACACATTTTTTTTTAATAGCATGACTTTTGCTTTATACACAAACAGCACATGTCTTGCATCAACATACAAAAACATCAGATAGTTTGTCAAATCTTTCGTGAACTCAGATTTGGTTAAGAAGGAGCTAATGAAAATGCTTGACATGAACAGGAAACGCCTCCCTGGCTTTTCAAATCTAACCACTTCAGAGGAGAGCCAGTCTCATTATCACATCTCCTGCAGCTGCTTAAGAGGAATCCCAGGGAGCCCGGCAACGTCTTCTCCCCTAACTATCCAGGGAAGTAAAACTGGGTCTGCTCTGTGAACCACATCACTTGAAAATGGCCAGGTCCATTTTCCAGCAGGTTTGCAAATATCTTTATTAACATATAGACCACAAGGCATGCAGATGACTTCACCAGAGTCGCTTTGGGAGGAAGGGGCACCTTGAGACTCCATCACTCCTCAGCTCAGGGGTCAGCGAATCTGTCCTGTAAATGGGCAAGACTGGCAATATTTTCAGCTCTATGGGTCAGTCTCTGTTGCAACTCTGCCATTGAAGCAGGAAAGCAGTCATTGACAGCGCATACCCAAAGGGGTGTGGCTGGATACCAATAAAACTTTATTAATAAAAACAAACAGTGAGCCAGACTTGGCTGGTGGGCCAGTTTTCAAGTTCTGCTCTAGAGCATCTGGAACTGCAGTGCAATGAGAAATCCACAGAAAGGAAGGATGGAATTCACTCCTAAGATGGCAAGGGTGGACGAGCAAAATGGGATATCCAATATGAACCCCAAAGTTTGCAGCCAGAGCTGCTGTCGCAAATTTCTATTTTCTTTTCAATCTTCACATGTGTGGCTTCTCACTTTAGGCAGCAGCTCAATGTGACATGCTCCAGGGCAAGCAATGGCATTTATTTATTACTTAGATGGTGGTTAAGATCCCAAAGAAAGGCAATCCCAAACAATGCTCAAACTACCGCACAATTGCATTCATCTCACATGCTAGCAAAGTAATGCTCAAAATTCTCCAAGCCAGGCTTTAACAGTACATGAACCGTGAACTTCTAGATGTTCAAACTGGATTTAGAAAAGGCAGAGGAACCAGAGATCAAATTGCCAACATCCGCTGGATCACTGAAAAAGCAAGAGAGTTCCAGAAAAATATCTACTTCTACTTTATTGAATATGCCAAAGCCTTTGACTGTGTGGATCAAAACAAACTGTGGAAAATTCTGAAAGAGATGGGAATACCAGACCACCTGACCTGCCTCCTGAGAAATCTGTATGCAGGTCAAGAAGCAACAGTTAGAACTGGATATGGAACAGACTGTTTCCAAATAGGAAAAGGAGTACATCAAGGCTGTATATTGTCACCCTGCTTATTTAACTTATATGCAGAGTACATCATGAGAAATGCTGGGCCGGATGAAGCACAAGCTGGGATGAAGATTGCCAGGAGAAGTATCAATAACCTCGGATATGCAGAGGACACCACCCTTATGGCAGAAAGCAAAGAACTGAAGAGCCTCTTGATGAAAGTAAAAGAGGACAGTGAAAAAGCTGGCTTAAAACTCAACATTCAAAAACTAAGATCATGGCATCTGGTCCCATCATGGCAAATAAATGCAGAAACAGTAGCAGACTTTATTTTTTTGGGCTCCAAAATCACTGCAGATGGTGATTGCAGCCATGAAATTGAAAGATGCTTGCTCCTTGGAAGAAACGTTATGACCAACCTAGACAGCATATTAAAAAACAGAGACATTACTTTGCCAACAAAGGTCTGTCTAGTCAAGGCTATGGTTTTTCCAGTAGTCATGTATGGATGTCAGAGTTGGACTATAAAGAAAGCTAAGTGCCAAAGAATTAATGCTTTTGAATCGTGGTGTTGGAGAAGACTCTTGAGAGTCCCTTGGACTGCAAGGAGATCCAACCAGTCCATCCTTAAGCAAATCAGTCCTGAATATTCATTGGAAGGACTGATGTTGAAGCTCAAACTCCAATACTTTGGCCACCTGATGTGAGGAACTGACTCACTGGAAAAGCCCCTGATGCTGGGAAAGATTGAAGGCAGGAGGAGAAGGAGATGACAGAGGATGAGATGGTTGGATGGCATCACCAACTCAATGGACATGAGTTTGAGTAAACTCTGGGAGTTGGTGATAGACAGGGAGGCCTGGCGTGCTGTGATCCATAGGGTAGCAAAGAGTCGGACACGACTGAGCGACTGAACTGGACTGAATCGAAGATGGTTAACTATCAAGGCTAAGGTGGAAAGCCAGCTGGTATGAAGTCAGCTGCTGTTGCCTGAGACAGTTATCTGGGTGGAGCTGAAAACCTCATCCTTGCTCACAGCTTAAGCAAATTTAATCTGCTTAAGTGCCAGACACTGCTCCCAGTCACAGATGACAGGGACTTAGAACCAAGTTCTTTGGTATGTATGTTAAGCATTATGTACGTATGCATAAATACATACCATAGGAGCAAATGTACATTAACAAAAGACAAGAAGTAAGGTGTCTAAGATGCATTTCTAGGGGTGGGGGCAGTTCTTAGCCTAAAGCTGTTAAAATGTTTGTGTTTTTTTATATGAAAGTTTCTATAATAAGTTTAGTCATTTTACCATCCTATCTTTTTTTGATATCAGGTTTTTTTTTAACTGAAGTATAGTGAATTTACAATGTTGTGTTAGTTTCAAGCGTACAGCAAAGTGATTCCATTATATATGTGTGTGTGTGTGTTTGTGTGTGTATTCTTTTTCAGATTCTTTTCCATTATAAGTTATTATAAGATATGGAGTAGAAACTCTTTTTTAAAGTGACTCCAGAAAACCACTAGGGATGATACACTGAGATGTCCACTGCTGTGTTATTTATAACACTCAAAAACTAAAGACAACTCAAGTCTCCATCAGCTGGGGACCAGTTAAATTAATTATGGTATGTCCACACTTGGCTTACTTGCAATTAATAAGAATGGTATTATAGCGAGAAAAAATGCAGAAATGTGGTCGTATCATTAGGTGAGGAAAGCAGGCCAGAAGATACACAGATCCCGTTTATGTAGAGAAAAGGTATCTACCACCCCCAATGCACACGTGTGGAAAAGGAGCCAGAAGGATGTGTACCCAGAGTGATACTCTCTGGGCGAAAGTGATTATGGGTGATTTTTTCCCTTATAGCAAAGCTGTACTTCATAATTTTTCTACAATGAACGGGCATTGGTAGTAAGAAACTTTTAAAGAAAATAAAACGAACAAAAGCTCCAGCGGTGGCGCCTGGCAGTGGAACCTTCCCGGGTGCCCTGGGAACGACCAGTGAGGGAGCCAGCCGAGGTCACACAGTGGTGACCACGGTAGCATTTATAACCGCGGACACAGTACAGTTCAAAGTGTACGTGAGAGGGCAAGGTGAGAGTGAGGTTTATCGACGCTCCACGGGAATTAAAAACCAGAACGATGAGACCTCTCTGGCAGCCCAGAAAATATGAAGGAAGTGCTGAAATGAAAACAGCAGAGGCTCAGAGATACAGAGAACAAAACTATGGCTACCAAGGGGGAAAGGAATTAATGAGGAGTTTGGGATTAAGATACACGCTACTATAGACAAAAGAGATAAACAACAAGGCCCTGTCGTATAGCACAGAGAACTACATAATGGAAAAGAATCAGAAAAAAGAATATATAGATATGTATATAACTGAATCACGTTGCTATCTACCTGTAACATTAGAAATCAACTATATTTCAATTTAAAAAAAAGAAACCAGCAGAACCCAAATTGCCTTATCCACTGTAGAAACTACCAGTATGTATAAGGAAAATGCTAGAAAAGGAATGGGAAGACATGAAAAGGTTTCCCATGCTGGACGTTGCTTCCAGTTTTTTAGAATCATGTGAGTGCTCTTTTCACAGTCTGTGTGGGGACTGTATGAATGAATGAAGGCAAGAAGAGAGAAAATTCAGGCAGTGAGGACACACGAGTCCTAAGTGCTGACTGGGTGCCACCCAGTCAAGCACGTGGCCCACCTTCAGGTTGACCGAACCTTACAACAAACCTGGGAGGCTTGACTCTCAGCCCATTTTTTTTTTTGGTCACACCACTTGACTTGGGGGATCCTCGTTTCCCAACTGGGGATTGAACCTGGGAGCACAGTGGTGAACGTGCAAAATCTTAACCACTAGACCACCAAGAAACTTCTCCCCCTTTTTTCTTCCCCCAAGCCCATTTTAAAGATGTGAAAACTCTTTAAAATGGCTTAAGGGAAGGCTTACAGGGAAGAAGCAATCAGTCAAGGAAGAAGGAGCTTACAGGGAGGCTTTTATGGAAGAAGCAATCAGTCAAGGCCCCATTGGCAAGACACAGAGATTGGATTTGAACCCATATCTACCAGACTCAGAACACAAGCACTTGCATGCTGTAGGACCCTATGCACCCTAAACTCAAACTCAGGTAAGCTTTGGTGCTAACGTGGGTTCTTGAAAAGCTTCCTAAAGATACACATCCACGAGTTGCCACTTTAAAAATGTACAAAAGCCTTTGATGTGCATCCCCCAAAGCTCCATTGCTTATAAGAACTGAACAATGAGATAATAGTTCTCCAGAGAAAAATACAACTATTGAAGCAAAATCTCAATGACCGCATTCTCTTCTCTGAGTTCGATTCATCTCCGCAATGCACAAATGCCTCGCTTCATTGAAACCTCAGCATCGGGTCTGAATAAGGCAGAGAGGTTTCCTCGCACCATTCATATGGCTTGAGGACTGACCAGCCAAGATCTTGGCACGTCTGTTCCTGCTGACGAGGACACCAGCTTGGGTGAAGCTCAATTCAGCAGTCTCATTCCCCGCAACTTACAAACCACGGGATGATGCTCAACCTGGATTTGATCAGGGAATAAATTACAGAAGCAATGAAGTATTGGGATGGCCAAAAAGTTTGTTTAGGTTCTTCTGTAAGATGTTATGGAGAAACCCGAAAGAAATTTTGGCCAACCCAACAGAATGAATTAGCTAAGCAACAGGAAAAGTGATTGCGAACCTGGCCTAGAAAATCCCCTCCATTATCTCTCACTCGTTCTATTCTTTCAGGTGCAGCCCATCAAAATCTTGATTGCCCAATTCTTGCCCAATATATACTGAACAAAATCTGAAAAGGAATATCTAACAATGCTTCTTTTCTAACTTTTTGAAAGCCTCCATAAGACGACAAACCCTAGCTGTTTCCCACAATGTAATCTGCAACAACTCAAACTGAAAGTCAACTTCTATAGTAGAAATTAACACAACATTTTAAATCAACTCTACCTCAATAAAATAACTTTTAAACAGCCCAATGACAGTAACAAAAAAATAATGAGTAAAATAAGAAAGTCAACTTCTTGGTTAAAAAAATGTATAAACAAAAGGTCCTTTTTAGAAATGAGCTTTATTTTCAATTCTACTTAGTTCTAAAAGCCTGCATATTTATTTTTTCCTCCCACCAGGTTACCTACAAGCTTGGATTTCACACATCACACCAAATAAACCAACACCTGTAGGATCCGGGTGCTCACCACCAGACGGCCATGTTGGTGATTAAATTCGGACTCGGATTCAAAGAAGCTTCTGTGCAAAATGCTGTATTTCCTCAAACGAGGCTTATTGTTTGTCAATCTTGAAATCATCCACTTAAAAAGCAGACCCCAAAACCCAAGCTTTCAGAACTGGATCCCAGTACCACCACATAAATCACTCTCATTCTAAAAACTCTACAATTAATGGTCCCCAAAAGTTACTTTAATAGAGGACTTCCAGGCAAGGCAAAGTTTCTCATAAAACCCCCATCAGCCCTGCCAACTGCTCTGCACCTCTCTTCCATGGGAACCCATAATACTTCACCCTTGAAGTCCTGGGGCAACCTTAGTGGCACGGGGTGGCCGAGCACGGCCCACTGTGATGGGGAAGGAATCTGGACCTGAACCAGCAACAATGAACTTGCTCAGTCGTCACAAACACAGTCCAATGAGAGGCTGCATCAAACTGAAAAGCCAACCTTTCTGCCTCAGATCCCTGGATAAGAAAGATTTTTACAAATCTGTATAACTCAAACCAAAAAAGGATGGTTATTAAAAATAAACCAAAAAAGACACAGAAACGGGTTTCCCGGGAAAGCCTGGTAGAAGAGAGATTCTGCTCTGATTAAATAGCTTCTTTTATCTTTGGGGAATGCAACATTGTCCCAGCCCTTTACATACACTCTCCTCAGACTCTTTAAGTAGACAGCATTTCAAGGCAGCGATCAAAGCAAAAACATCTTTGAAAAGAAAACAGTGATGTGGCTGGGAAACCATGTGCATCTTGGCGAACATTTTTTCCACCCACCACAAGCTTGGACTTTCTGGGAAGGTCACTCGGTTTCTGGTCAGGAACATTCTTGAAGTTGTCAGGAACGGAGGAACAGAGACTCTGAGAAGGTGTATTCTTGGTTCTGCATCTGGAGCTCAGGAACCAAACAGCCTGGAAAAATTAGAGGGCAAACCTCCATGAGGATGGGAAGCTGTAACCTTGAAAACACTGTCAGGAAATATTTTCTGTTTACCATTACTAAGGGCTTCCCAGGTGGCACTAGTAGTAAAGAACCCACCTGCCAATGCAGGAGACTCAGAGAGGCAGGTTCAATCCCTGGGTTGGGAAGATCCCCTAGAGTAGGAAATACCAACCCACTTCAGTACTCTTGCCTGGAAAATTCCATGGACAGAGGAGCCTGATGGGCTACAGTCCATGGGATTGCAAAGAGTCAGCCACATACTATTACTAAGATTATTTTACACCACTTTCTGATTTTACAAGTAACTTTATTACACAACAGTGTAAACACACTTAACACTCAACTGTACACTTTAAAAAAGGTAACTCTTCTAAAAAGTATCTACATTTTATTTTAGCCCATGCTCTATCACTGCAAGTCAGTGGTGACTTTCATAAATGAAAAAGATCTTTGAGTAAACAATTATTAGGGAACTGTTAACTGAAAAAATCTGGAACAGGAGAGGCCTAGGAACTGTGTAAATGTTCATGAAGTTCGGGAATGGGTATATAGGTTACGACACAGGCCTACAGGGGAAAACTACAGAGTCGTTAAAAATAAACACAGTTGACTCTTGAACAACACAGGTTCGAACATGTACCAGACCACTTATATGTGGATTTTTTTTTCCCAATAGTAAATACTGCAGTACTATAGGATCTAAGGTTTGGTTGACTGGATTGTTCAACAGTAAACACTGCACTACTACATGATCCAAAGTTGGCTGACTGGATTTTTTTCAACAGTAAATACTGCAGTACTACAGATCCAAGCTTGGCTGACTCTGTGGATTTTTTTCAACTGTAAATATTGCAGTACTACACAATCCAAGGTTGGCTGAATCTGTGGATGAAGGACTACGGATACGGAGGACCAACTGTAAACTTATACTTGGATTTTCAACTCCGAGGAGACTCGACTCCCCTAACCCTTGTGCTGTCAATTAATAGTATAAGGGAATTCTCTGTATTTTCTTTGCAACATTTCTATAAACCTAACTCTTTCCAAGATAAAAAGGTTATTTGAAAAACCAACAACAGATGGGGCAGGAACAACTGGGTCACACAGCAGACAAACCAAGAAGCTGGATCCCTACCTCACACCATACACAAAAGTCAACGCAAAATGGATCACAGACCTAATTATTAAAACTATAAAACATCTACAAGAAACTTTTAGGTGAAAGTCCTTGTGACCTCGGGTTGAAAAGTGAAGTGAAAGTCGTATCTGACTCTTTGTGACCCATGGACTGTAGGCTCCTCTGGCCTGCCTCTGTCCATGGAATTCTCCAGGCAAGAATACTGGAGTAGGCTGCCATTCTCTTCTCCAGGGGAACCTTCCTGACCCAGGGATCGAACCAGTCCAACCATTGCAGGTGGACTCTTTACCATCTGAGCCACCAGGGAAGCCTTGGATGAGGCAATGACCTTGAGGCTATAACATAAAAAGTACCAGCGACAAAAGAAACAGACACACTGGACTTCATCAAATTTGTCGAATTTGCGCTTCAGATGACACATCAAGAAACAGAAAAGACGGTCCACCAAATGGGAGGAAATACTTTCAAATCATTTACCTGATAAGGAACTGGTATCCAGAATGCAAAAAGAACCCCTACAATTACAACTTCAGTAATAATCCAACTAAAAACTGGCAAAAGATCTAAACAGACATTTCACCAAAGAAGATAGACAAATGGCCAACAGTTCAATGTCATTAACTTGTAAATCATTACAAGTTAATTACAATTACATTAACTTGTAAATCAACCTTCACATCCATTAGGAAGGCTATAATCAAAAAGATTGACAATAACAAGCATTAGCAAGGTCATGCAGAAATTGGAACCATCAGACACTGCTAGTGGGAATGTAAATTGCTGAGCCACTTTGAAAAAGAGTCTGGCGGTTCCTCAAAAGGATAAATATAGTTACCATATGACCCAGCAATTCCACTCCTGGGTATATACCAGAGATCTGAAAACTTAAGTCCGCATAAACACTTGTACACAAATGTTTGTATCAGCATTATTCAAAATAGTCAAAAAGTGGGAACATCTCAAATATCCACCAACTGATGCGCAAACTGTGGCATATCAATACAATGGACTATTATTCAGTCATAGAAAGAAATGAAATAGTGACACACACTACAAGATGGAAGAACGTAGAAGAAACTATTCTGAATGAAGGCAGCCAGACACAAAAAGCCATATATGATTCCTTCAGTGTGAAATATGCAGGACAGGCAAGTCCATTAGAGACGGAAAGGAGATCAGTGGCTGCTTAAGGGTGGGAAAGGGACGAATGGGAAGGAACTGCTTAATGGGTAGTGGGTGTCCCTTGGGGTGGATGAAAACATTCTAGAATTAGAGGTGACCACTGCACAACCATATGAAAATACTACAAAATACTGAATTGTGAAGACTGACTTCCACGTTTTACTTAAAATCTTTTTCCATGGTTTGACACTTTCCTTTTCTCCCTGTCTTCCCCTGCCCATAATTTTTTACAAATATTTCAACATAAAGAAGAGTTAAAAGGACAGTTCAGCAAACACCCACAAACACACCACCTACATTCTGCAATTAACACTTCACTTTACCATGTATCCATCCATTTATCTACCCAATTATCCATCTACATAATTTTGGATATATTTCAAAGGTGCAGATACCAGTGTCCTTGGTCTCTAAACATTCAGACACCTTTCTCCCTGTGAAGTGAAGTGAAGTGAAGTTGCTCAGTCGTGTCCGACTCTCTGTGACCCCATGGACTGCAGCCCAGCAGGCTCCTCTGTCCGTGGGGTTTTCCAGGCGAGAGTCCTGGAGTGGTTGCCATTGCCTTCTCCATCTCTCCCTGTATTTCACGCATTTTGTTGTTGTTGTTCAGTCACTATGTCATGTCTGACTCTTTGCGACCCCATGGACTGCAGCACTTCAGGTTTCCCTGACCTTCACTATCTCCTGGAGTTAGCGCACTCATGTCCATTGAGTCGATGATGCCATCCAACCATCTCATCCTCTGTTGCCCCCTTCTCCTGCTCTCAATCTTTCCCAACATCAGGGTCTTTTCCAATGAGTCAGCTTTTCGCATCAGGCGGCCAAAGTATTGGAGCTTCAGCTTCAGCATCAGTCCTTCCAATGAAAATCAGGGTTGATTCAAGCTTTTTAGGACTTTTAAAAAATTTCTGAGCTCAGCTCCAACAATTACAAAAGTGAGTGTACAGAATGGTGAACCATCCCCTTGGACCCGCTGACTTCCACAGCATGGTTACCTCAGTGGACAGGCTGGACTAGATCCTTCTGATTCCTCACTGGCAGTTACTTCCCTCCCTCACTCATTCAGCATTTATTCAGTGTTACTGTGTGTAAGTCACAATGCCAGAGTGTGATACTAGAGTGTACCTACAGGTACCTACCTTCTTTATTTTCTAAACATTTTCCTGAGTGTGTGTGTGGCTGGGAGTAGGGAGGCAGAATTCCCTGAGAGTCCTGTGGTTAGGACTCTACACTCTCACTCCCGAGGGCCCAGGTTCTATCCTTGGTTGGGGAACTAAGATCCCACAAACCATGCAGCATGGCCAAAAAGAAGAAAAGAAAATTCTGTGTAGACATGTTATCAGTGATGGTGTCATCACCATTGGTCTTATGAGTATCTTTTCAGCTACCTGACTCTTCTGTTCTTGGAGATTTAGGTGATTTCCACTTTTTAAAAACCTGAAAAAGCTAGTTGCTGCCTCTCTGACAGAGCCCTTTCTGGACAGAAGCGTCCCTCACTCAGAGCACAGGCTGAAAGAGCTGGCCTAGGTCAGGGATCTATAAAGTCACAATCAAAATCAGGATCCTGGGCTACTGGCTAAGCTAGCCTTGGGCTGAGCTGAGAGGTTACGAAGCCTGAGGCTACCATCCTGATGGTCACAAGCCAGCAGACAAGTAGTGAAGAAAGCTGGTCAGGTAAGAAAGGATGATGAAGCCAATGGACAGAGAAAATGATGAGAACACCCCGAGTTCTCCTCTGCCCAGGCCACTTCCGGCACTACTACACCTCTCTCCAGCTCTGCAAATGGCAGATTTCCTCTCGTTCTTTAGGTCTTGATTCCAATGGCATCTTCTTAGCCTCTCCCTGACCATCCTAAACTGGGAGCCTCCCCCTTCAATTCTCCACCTTGCAATTGATTTTTTTCCTATTTTCTTGCTATGCCCCTGCTATTCTGTGCATTCACTGAGAGAAAGATGTTAGTCGCTCAGTTGTGCCTGACTCTTTGCGACCCCATGGGCTGTAGCCCGCCAGGCTCCTCCATCTGTGGGATTTTCCAGGCAAGAATACTGGAGTGGGTTGCCATTTCCTTCTCCAGTGGATCTTCCTGATCCACAGTTTGAACCTGGGTCTCCTGCATTGCAGGCAGATTCTTGACCGTTTGAGCAACCAGTGCATTCACTGAAGGCAGGGACTATGGCTGTTTCGGTCTCAAATGTAATCCTGGAGCACAGCCCTCGACAGACAGTTGAGAATAAATACTAAAAAATGAATGAAGGAGAAGCTCCCCAACACTTCTACTTTCTGTGAGGACTTAGTTATACTCCCTGCACTATTGCAAAGTCCTTGATCTCTTCATGAGCCCTCTTTGTACCTAGGTAGGCCTCATCCAAACTCCCCAAAGGGGCCTTTCTAGGCATATTTTTGGGCTTCTCTGGTGGCTCAGACATTAGAGAATATGCCTGCAATGCAGGAGATCCGGGTTTGCTCCCTAGGTCAGGAAGATCCCCTGGAAAAGGGTATTGCAACTCACTCCAGCATTATTATCTGGAGAATTCCATGGACAGAGGAACCTAGCAGGCTACAGTTCATGGGGTCGCAAAGAGTCAGACACAACTGAACGACTAATACTTGTCAGGTGCCCTTTACAGTCCTCTTTCTGGGCTCCAAAATACTTTCCAGTGGCACAGAAACCCCTGCTCGCCTGACCTCCTAAATCCTAGAATCATCCCCTTAAACAGCTACTTGACTGACACAAGGACCACCCAGCAACCCTAAGTTCAGCGTCTCAATGACTCAAGACAGCCAACTTTTCATTCTCTTCCTCTTTACAGAAAGGACACAGGGATGGGCCCAGCATGCTCTAGAACCCAATTCTCTTGGCTTTTTTTCCCCTGAGTCTGTTTACTATGCACCTCATAATTCATTAACAGCAGTATTGGAATTATGGCCCTGACACTGAAAGGAAAACCAATCCAACGGGATATTTTTCATCTAATGAGAACATATAAATAGGCATAAAAAACAGAAATAAATTCTGAATACACTTCTGCTGGCTTCCAGCAGGGTGGGAGCAAAACCCAGCAGCAAACTGGTCTCTCAAGCCGTATTTTCCACTTTGGCCAATGCCAAGCATAGGCTAAGCAAAACAGCTGGCAAGAGGTGATGGAGCCACAGGCTCCAGGGAAGTCATCTCTTGGCAGCTCCCGCCGAAGCACCGGGTGCAGCCAGGACTTAGAGAACACCATGCTCTAATCAAAGCTTCAGCCTGGACTGCAGGGACATAGTTTAACTCCTGTAGACCCCAGTTTCCTCTTGAGCGTAGAGAGTTACTTTGAAAGCAGAAAGCATGACACAAAAGTGAAGACTGGGAGGACACAGAACCATCAGGAGGATCATTCTAGAGAACGACACTGGGAACAATGATGACGGCTGGACTTACACGATCATGCAGAACATCATGAAGACATTCCACAGGGCGATGAAGATTCGAAAGTATCTGAGGCTCAGCAGGAACTCCCGGATGTTGTCACCTGGGAAGTCAGAAAGCATTTTCACAAGCAGTGCTCACACTTCTGTTTTCACCACTGCACTGTACTTCTGAGGTCCCTGCCCGCCCCACACCCACTGCCCCCGTATTCCAGCAGCAGCATGGCTTTTCCTTTGGGCCACCTCTGTTCCCCAACCCTGAGCACTCAGGCTATGGCTGCCACTGACCAAGCCGGAGAGGACCAAGCCCCCAGCCTCTGAGTGGCTCAGTGGAAAGCACGTGACCCAAATCTGTCCAATGAGAGCTGGCCCTGGGACTCTGGCCCCAACTACTGGGAAAGAGGCACTTGCTTTCTCCCAGGGTTGCTGGGCTGTGACAATGGAAGCCCAGTTCTCTAAGGCAGGGGTTGGAAAACCATGGCTGGTCCACAGGCCAAAACTGGCCTCTGCTACCTACTTCAGTAGAGCCCAGGAGTGAAGAAATTTTTTTTTTTTAGATTAAAAAAAAAAAAAAATCAACAAAGCATTTAGTGAGACACAAGAAATTACATAAAATTCAAATTTTAATGCCTGTAAATAAAACTTTATTAAAATACAGCCATGCCTATTCATTTACATACTGTCCATGGAGGCTTCCAAATCACAGAGGTGAACTGTTGCACCAGAGACTGATGGCCCACAAAGCCTAAACTATTTATGATCTGGCCCTCCACAGAAAAAATGTGGGTCGAGGGTCATCTTTATCAATACAAGCCAGCCTGACAGTAAAACCAACCCTGGAGGAAGAAGAGCTGCGGAGGGTTACGTGCTACAGGTCTGCTTTAAGCCCTGAACCCACATGTGTCTGAAGACCATTCTACCATTGGATGTTTCAATTTGCTTTATACATTTTGAGTTCTGAGCTGGTTTCCAGTATTTACAACTGAAGTGATAGTGTTAGTTGCTCAGTCGTGTCCAACTGTTTGACTCCATGAACTGTAGCCTGCCAGGCTCCTCTGTCCATAGAATTCTCTAGGCAAGAATACTGGAGTGGGTAGCCAGTCCCTCCTCCAGGGGATCTTCCCGACCGAGGGATTGAAGCCTGGTCTCCTGCTTTGTAGATGAATTCTTTACTATCTGAGCCACCAGGGAAGCCCCTTACAACTGAAAAAGCATAGTAATTCAGGCAAGTAAAATGAGAGTTCTGCTTTGGTGACGACTTACTCTAGTATACACTGATGCCAAGGAATAGAAACCACTCCAAGGAGAGGGAATTTGGTACATGAAGACTCCAGAGGGACTTCCCTGGCGGTCCAAGGATTAAGAATCTGCCTTCCAGTACAGGAGATGCAGCTTAGACCCCTGGTTGGGGCAAGAAGATCCCACATGCCTCAGGGCAACTAAGGCCATGTGCTGCAACTACTGAGCCCACACACCACAACTAGAGAGAAGCCTGTGCACCACAATGAAAGATCCCACATGCCACAATGAAGATCTTGTGTGCCACAGCTAAGACCTGACACAACCAAAAAACATAAATATTAGGAAAAAAAAAAAAGATTCCAGAGATCTGGGTTCCAGAACCTTCCTCTGGGGTTTGGAGTTGATTGCCCAGCCTCTTAAGGCCTCCAGAATGAGATGAACGGATCCAGATGAGGTGCTCTACAAGGATGGCACCCCAAGTGCCATCCACTGACCAGGGCTGTCTAGGAAGTATGGAATACCAGGTAGGAGCCCAGAAACTTCCAGAGCAACCCAACATGATGGCCACTTGGCGCTGCTGCACCATCCAAGCACAAAAGCAGCACAAGGTCTTGCTCAACATAGTTTAGACAAGTCTAGCACTGCCCAAAGGGGTTTCCCTGGTGGCTCAGCGGTAAAGAACCTACCTGCAATGCAGGAGCCGCAGGAGATTGATCCCTGGGTGGGGAAGATGCCCTGGAGGAGGGCATGGCAACTCACTCTAGTATTCTTGTCTGGAAAATCCCATAAACAGAGGAGCCTGGTGGGTTGCAGTCCATGGGGTTGCAAAGAGTCAGACCCGACTGAGCAACTGAACAACAGTATTGTCCAAGTCACGGGGTTAGTGACATGTAACACAGCCTCTGTAGTGTTGGCCCAGCACGGACTGCAAATGTCAGACAGGTCCATCCCCAGGACGTCTGCAAGGCACCGCTTGGTGAGGCCCTTCTCTGAGCCCAGGATCACAAAACTGGCCTCTCTTCCTCTCAACAAAGGCTGACTAAAGGCCACTAGTTCAGGGGGTACAGGGAGGAATGAGATGGGTATCCCCACCCTAAGGAGCTCACAGGGAGGACAAATACTAAACAAGTAACCACATAACTGATTATTCACTGTGAGTGCTGTGGGATCTGTAATGTGGTACCCAACCCGGCATGCGTCAGGAGGGAAAGGGGTCAGAAGAAGTCTCAATGAGAAAGTGCATAAGCTTGGATGTTAAATATGGGCTGAAGTTTACTGCCCTTCCACGCAGGCGACCTGGGCCTATGTGTGCCCCAGTTTCTTCCAGTATAAATGGGGACGATGTGGGACTGGGAAGGCTGCTGCACAGCGCCCATTATATAGCATGCTCTCGATAAATGCAGGCACTATGATATTAGGGGTCAGCCAAGCAGACGATGGAGAGAGAGGAGCATTCTCTGCAGGGGCAACAGCCCACACAGAGTCCTAGCTTGAAGGAGCCTTGCAAGAAGCCCCCAGTCAGAGAAAAGTCACTGTTCTGACCATCCTTGTCATCAATGCTCCTGCTACCTCCAAGCTAAAATAGTGCCTTCCACATAGTGGGTAAGCAACGTACACAACTGCTGAATGAATGCCTGCATGTATAAATGAATGAACAGATGGATAGTCTAGTGATTTGAGAGGACAATCTCTGGAGACAGAAAAACCCAGGCTCAAATCCTCATGCTGTCACTGATTTGCTGGGTGGCCACAAAAAAGTTGAGCTATATTTCTGAGCCTCAGTTTCCTCATCTGTAACACAGGAAAATTCTCCTTACCTTTTAGAAACAGAGGTGGAATGAAGTACCTGTAGGAAGAACCTAACAAGGCAACCACCACCAGGCAAGCTGCTGAGAAAGGAGAGCTGTCAGACTGTCTGTTCAGAGTCACAGCTCCTCAGGGTTCCTGTTGCCCCCATGCAATGCTCCATCATAGCACCTACGACCTTGGCTCCAATGCCACCTCCTCAGAGGGCCTTCCCTCCACACAAGGAAGCCGGAGCAGCAACCCCATTGCTATCCTCCCCTGACATCTTCTCCTTCACTGTCCGCTCTTTGTTGAGAAACTGTTTGTCCCACTCGGTGCAACTACAACCCAAAGGCAGGAATTACATGTCTTGTTCCCTCCTGTGTTCCCAGCATTCAGCACAGTAGCTAGTATATAGCAGGAACTCAACAAATGCTAGGTGAATGAGTGGATGAATGGATACAATAGTCAGGTACAGGTCCCATTAGACTCCAAATAGTTATATGAGTCAATTTAGCTGCAAGTATTGGAGAAGGCAATGGCACCCCACTCCAGTACTCCTGCCTGGAAAATCCCATGGACGGAGGAGCCTGGTGGGCTACAGTCCGTGGGGTCGCGAAGAGTCGGATATGACTGAGCGACTTCACTTTCACTTTTCACTTTCATGCACTGGAGAAGGAAATGGCAACCCACTCCAGTATTCTTGCCTGGAGAACCCCAGGGATGGGAGCCTGGTGGGCTGCCGTCTATGGGGTCACACAGAGTTGGACACGACTGATGTAACTTAGCAGCAGCAGCAGCTGCAAGTATACATTCAAGGGCCACCAGGGGCCAGGCAGGTAAAAGGCTATAAAGATAAGGGGGCGGAGGCTGGGATAAGCTAGAGTCCACAGGCCCCACTTTGATGGGGTCTGCTTCTCAACTCCCATTCAACAGATGCCAAAAGGTCTCTTGAACTCCAAGTTGTAGAACGTTCTGATTTACATCTGAATTTTTCTATGACATCTCCTGGCTCATTTGAAAGCTAATCTAATTGAACATTAAATTAATCTAATTGAAAATTAAACAGGTCTACAGCATTCTGAACCCACTCCAATATTCTTGCCTGGAGAATCCATGAACAGAGAAGCCTGTGGGGGCCCTGTGGGGGGGGCTCTGGTTCATGAGGCTGCAAAGAGCTGAACACAGCTTAACGACTAAACAATAACAACAGCATTCTGAAGATAATACCTATTTGTGAGGATATTCATTCATTCACACTGGAATATTGGAACTTCAAGCAGGCAAGGAAGCCAAAACAAGTTGGAGCCTCTTTTCTGGAGCTTAAGATCAAGTGTGAGAAGCAGATATTAGCCAGATGATAGCACACACTGAAGAAAAGTATAACTGTAAAAAGTGATGTGAGTGCTGACCTATGCAAGGAGGCCTGGTAAGAGAAACAAGTGGATGACAAAGGTGGGTAGAAGGAACAGCACAAACGGGCCACCCTCCACCACACACACTTAAAACTGATGGGAAAAAACTGTCCTCTCCGAAATGTACCAATTTCAGAGTCCTGAAAGGAGGCCTTACCTGTGCTGGGCTCCCTCGACTCCTCCCCAAAGCCCTGCGTGTCCTTCTTTTTCCTACAAAGAGAAGCAGACAGCGTCCACTTTCAATAGGACAAACACATCACTTGGTCACCAGGCCCTGATCCCCAGCTCAGAGGAGAATTCTAGCCCTACCGCTGGTTTGCTGTGACTTCGAGCAGTTCAGTGATCCTCCCTGGACCACACCACTTGCCCCGCCAATCACAGCTATGACTACAGCCATCGACGGGGTGAAGGCGGTGGTCCGAGGGTACCAGATACGGGGCTGAGGATACACGTTAGGGCTAAGAGATTCTCGGCGGACGGGCCTGAGGCTCTCATGGGTGCGAGCAGAGGGATACTGGGGGAACTGAGAGTCTGGATTTCAAGTCGCGGTGGCGCAGAGAGTCGTAGAAGGACGGACCCGAATGGAGGCGGAACTAGAGGCCGGGACTTGGGGGCGGGGCCGGGGTCGTAGGGCAGGCTCACGCTCGCAGGGGCGGGGCTACAGTTCCCCCGGATGGAGCCACGGTCCAACGCGGCCTACTCACAGCTTAAAGTTGAGCACCGCCCCAGCGTTCATCAACAGCGTCCTGCAGAGGAAGAATACGGTTACCTAGACCTCCCCCCACCGTACAGGGCCCTCACGTCCCATCCGCTGATCCTCCTAATTACCCAAACAGCAGGATGTCTCCGATCATCGTTACGGCCGGAGAGTCCGTCAGAACAGGAAGCGGAAACCTCGGGGAGGGAGGGGAGAGACACATGAGCCAACCAATCTGGAAGCAGCTCTGGAGAGGGGTGAGCCAATCAAAGGCCAAGGCGGGCAGAGTCCCGCCTTCTACAGGCCAAGCCCCTTAAAGGAAGAGCCAGCGCCGCTCCTTGCTTGAAAAGTGTTAGTGAAAGTGTTAGTCGCTCAGTCGTATCCAACTCTTTTGTGACCACATGGACTGTAGCCCCTCAGGTGCCTCTGTCCATGGACTTCTCCAGGCAAGAATACTGGGGTGGGTTGCCATTCCCTTCTTCCGGGAATCTTTCCGACCCAGGGCTCGAACCCACACGTCCCGCATTGCAGGCAGATTCTTCACCTCTGAGCCCCCAGGCCTTGAACGTAACCAAGAAAGGGCGGGGCCATAACGTGACGTCACCCAACGGGGGCGGAGCCATATGAGGGCCGGATTGGGTCATGGATTGGAAGCCGCTCCCCTGTGTGAGTGACCAGCGCTCCAGACCACTAGCGCAGAAGCTGCTGCGCTAGGCTTTCAAAGGATGCGGCCTCTGGAAAAACGGGGTCTTTTGATCTTAAACTGCATAGGGGAATGGATCCCGACTCAGTGGGCTCTCCCTGACATATACATCCCGACTGTTGGGTTCCAAAAGGGCCTCCTCCTGGGCCCCACGGAAGGCAAGAGCCCCACTAGCCGGCGGCACTGCCGGGGGCTGGGGTTCCTACTGAGCGGTTCCTTCGGAGGACGTGATTCCTCGCGGGGGACAGAAGTTATGACTTAGAGCTGGGATCATGACAGATAGATAGAGGACGAGGGATCTGACCAAAAAGACCCTATGGGGAACGGGAGTATGGGGTTCATAATTGATTCGGTTCCACAGGGGTTTGGCGGTCTCGATCCAAGGGCTCCATAGAGGACGTGGGTTCTAACCGAGCCCCACAGGAGTGGGGTCCTGAATGATCCGTCCCGCCTGAGGGGGCTCCTTGAGGAACAGATATCGCCCCCCTCCAAGGTTAGATTCCGTGTCCAACTCAAACTCCACAGCGACCCCACACCCGGCATCATCCACCCACCCCACTCTCCCGGGCTGGACTGTTTCGGGTCATGATGGCCCGAGAGACGGAGTGTGGGACGCTGGACCGACCGAGATCCATGGGACTGGACCCCGCCTGGAGGCCAGCGGTCGCTCCTCCTCTCCCGCGGGGGCCGGGTTGGGGCGGTGCCTGGCGGCCGGGGGCGGGTCCAGCGGCGGGGGCGCAGTTGCCAGCGACGGGACGCACCGGGCCGGGGGCTGGGGTGGGACCCGGTGGGCGCCATGGAGCTGCTCTCGGCGCTGAGCCTGGGCGAGCTTGCGCTCAGCTTCTCGCGGGTGCCCCTCTTCCCTGTTTTCGACCTTAGCTATTTCATCGTCTCCATCCTCTACCTCAAGTATGAGCCAGGTGAGCCAGGGCCGGGGTGCTGGAGAGGGCTGGCATTGCGGGGCGGGAGACGGGAGGAAACTCAGGGGTCTGCAGGCGGGGAAAGGCCTGGATCGTGGGGAAACAGTTCCAGGGGCCGGTTCGGGGAAGCCAGCAGGTTCTGGTATCGTGGGGGCAGGCAGAGGGGACAGATGTGAGCGAGGGCAAGGAGAGAAGCCCCTGGGATTGTGGGGCTGGGGGAGGGGAAGCAGATGCAGGAGAGGAACGTGATTGTCCAGAGGAGTGGGGAACAGGTGCTGGGGAAGATGCGGGGAGAGAGAAGGTCAGGAATCCTGGCAGGAGAGGGTCGCATGAACTTGGGCGAGGGGCTAGGTCGTGGTGAGGGTGCAGGCGGGGGTCGGCTCTGCTGGCCAGGTCACAAGTCCTGGCTGCCTGCAGCCATGACCTCTCTCCTTGCCCTTGGCGCCGGGAGCCAAAGCCGCAGCTGAGTGTCTATATAAGGGCCGGCAGTGCTGGGGGCTGTGATCAGGTTCAGAGAAAGTGACACCGATGCCGCTTCCCTGCTGTGGCTCTGGGGCAACCTCTTCTCCCTTTGCCTGGTCCGAGGCTGTGCTGGATCTCGGAGCCCGGCGGGAATTCTTCCAGCTCTGGCCCGGATCCTTTCCACTTATTGAGCAGGACCGGCCCTAGGGCAGGGTAATGTGGGGTCAGCATCCTCCCACCAGCTCCAGACCCTCTTGGAGAATCGCTGGGGGAAGACCCAGAGTCTTGGATTTTTTTTTTTTTTTTTTTTTTTTTCAGTAACGGTAAATGGCCTCCTTAGAATGCAGCCTATTTTTATACAAGGCTTAGGGAGTGTTTCTTATTCATCTCCTCCTATTTTAATAACTCTAGCACAACAGCAAACTAAAGGGACAATAGAATTTTAGCTTTAGAAAAAAGACCTGAAACTTTGTGATCCTTTCTCCCACTTAGATGTAAATTACTCTTGTATCCTCTCAGAAATAGCTTTTCTTTTTTTTTTTTAAGATGATAAAGATAGGTGCTAGTGTACATTAAAGAGAAAAATCAAATTGAAAAGCCTAAAGGAAAAAAGAGATAATTACAGTAAATGTTGTGGCCGCTTTCCAGACCTCCCTTCTCTGCATTTATACCCCTGTAGTTATGGATGTAAATGCACAGTCTTATGCAAATAGGATCATCCTCTGCCTGCCGAGTGTTTCTATTCTGTTTTATTTTAGCTCGTCCACATGCCAGAGCCTATTTCTTTATGAGTGCTTTTGGAAAGCAGTTACTTTGCAAAGCAAAATAAGCTTTGTATTGTCTTAACCAGAACACAGGGCTGTATTTCCTGTCTGCAGATGAATTCCTGGTGGCTCATTCCAGGTCTCTTGGGCAAGTACAGAACCTAGCACACATTGGGAAATCTAGAATTGTGGAGGGCAGGAGCCTGGCAGTGAAGTAGGACACAAGTGTCTCGAAGGAAAGTGGTCTCTGGGCTGGCTGGGAGCACGCAGGAGGGGTTGAGACATTCCTGCTGGAGTCACAGAGTAAATCTCCTGGACTTGAAGTGCTGGAGCCTGAAGGTTCTTGAAGGTTGAGAGAGTGCCTTAGAGGCTCCTGGGGGCCCTCCTTCCCCTATCTCATCTCTACTCCAGGCCAATTGAATCCTGGGATAGAGACCTGGCATGCTCATGTTTCAAGCTCTCCTCCCCTAGGGATGCTGAGGAAATAGAGGCTAAGCTAATTTACATATACAATCAACCTGTGGTCCCATAGCTGGTAGATGACAGACTTGGGATTCCAACCCAGGTCTGCTTGACCCCAAGAATCACTACAGTTGTTCTGGAGGACTTGCCTACCCTTAGAAAAGGGAGGCATTGGGCTTAGCTATTAGCCCCCCAGTTTGGTGTTTCTGCTAAGCCTCTGTAAAGGTTTCTTTTCAGAGTCTGTGTGCTGTTTGCAGGGCCAGCTAGAGAATGCATGGGCCCCTAGGAATTTTGTGAACCTGAAAGCCAATAATCTTAAGGAATAATCTTCAAACTGGAAGTCAGTTCTGCCTTTAAAAGCAGTGAGTAAACACCAGGGAGGTTATTTTGTACATGAGTGTCAGTTTGCTCATCTGTGAAATGGACTCATTGGTACAATAATCTGGGTTCCCTTACCTGGCTGCTGTGAAGATCTGTTGAGAACTTGGTCAGTAGTCAGGTCTAAGGCACTTGTGAGAGGTAGTAGAACGATTTGTAAGGCATGGGGCAATGTGTTCCCTGGGCTGCAGGCATTTTCTGGGTCAGGCTTTCATGAGAATCCTGAATGAGGAAGAAGCACAACGTGTGGTCCTCAGGTGAACAGCATCTGTGACCCCTGGGTTAAGAAATGCAGGCTCCCCACTCAGACCTACTGAAACAGACTCTGCATTTGAACAGGATCCCTGCAAGTGTACTAACATTTGAGAAATGATGGACTAAAAGAACCTGGAGCTCCTCAATAGGGCAGGGAGGGCCAAATCTGACTCACCTCTAAGATGCCTAGCTCTACGCAAGAAGAGAAGAAGGTGTGGTTGCTGGCTGCATGATTGAAGAAATGAGTGGATGAATGATTGAATGACAATCAATGGCTACTTTAAGACCTGATCCTTGCAAAGAGCCTCCCAGACTAGAGGTTCTCAAGTATGACTACATATTAGAGTCACCTGGAGAGCTTTGAAGATTCCTGTTGTCCAGGGAGTACCACTTCATCATGAAAATCAGAATTGCAGGGGATGGTACCCCAATTAATATTTTTTAAAGTTCCCCAGATGAGATCCAGTTTTCTGCACCAGTGTTTCCTAACCTCAACACCAGTGACAGGTAGAGCCAGATCATCCTCTGTGGTGGGGGCCATCCTGTGAGTTTCAGGATGTTTCACAGCATCTCTAACCTGACCCACTAGAGGCCAGGAGCACACCCGAATTGTGACAACCAAAAATGTCCCCAGACGTTGCCAGTGTCAGTTAACTGGCACATTAACAGTGCCAGTTAAGAATCATAAATCTAGACTGAGTCTTAAACTCCCGTGCTTTCAAGGGCCTGGCAGGTCACATATGGAAAGGAGTAAGACAGCCAGGTGAGGACAGTCCCCGGGTGAGATCCAGCCATGTGCATCGCCACCTGATTGGGGCTGGAACTAGCAGAACTAATTTTTCAAGGGAAGCTAGAAATGTGATTTGCAGCTTCCTACGTTTATATGTACAATGTCATGAACCTCCGTCCATAGTTCATCAGGCTCTCTGTCTAACAGATCTAGTCTCTTAAATCTATTTCTCACTTCCACTGTATAGTCATAAGGGATTTGATTTAGGTCATACCTGAGTGGTCTAGTGGTGTTCCCTACTTTCTTCAGTTTAAGTCTGAATTTGGCAATAAGGAGTTCATGATCTGAGCCACAATCAGCTCCTGGTCTTGTTTTGGCTGACTGTATAGAGCTTCTCCATCTTTGGCTGAAAAGAATATAATCAATCTGATTTTGGTGTTGACCATCTGGTGATGTCCATGTGTAGTCTTCTCTTGTGTTGTTGGAAGAGGGTGTTTGCTATGACCAGTGCGTTCTCTTGGCAAAACTCTATTAGCCTTTGCCCGGCTTCATTCCGTACTCCAAGGCCAAATTTGCCTGTTGCTCCAGGTGTTTCTTGACTTCCTACTTTTGCATTCCAGTCCCCTATAATGAAAAGGCATCTTTTTTGGGTGTTAGTTCTAAAAGGTCTTGTAGGTCTTCATAGAACCATTCAACTTCAGCTTCTTCAGCATTACCGGTTGGGGCATAGGCTTGGATTACCGTGATATTGGATGGTTTGCCTTGGAAATGAACAGAGATCATTCTGTCGTTTTTGAGATTGCATCCAAGTACTGCATTTCAGACTCTTTTGTTGACTATGATGGCTACTCCATTTCTTCTAAGGGATTCCTGCCCACAGTAGTAGATATAATGGTCATCTGAGTTAAATTCACCCAATCCAGTCCATTTTAGTTCGCTGATTCCTAGACTGTTGACATTCACTCTTGCCATCTCCTGTTTGACCACTTCCAATTTGCCTTGATTCATGGAGCTAACATTCCAGGTTCCATATATGCAATATTGCTCTTTACAGCATCAGACCTTGCTTCTATCACCAGTCACATCCATAAATGGATATTGTTTTTGCCTTGGCTCCATCCCTTCATTCTTTCTGGAGTTATTTCTCCATTGATCTCCATTAGCATATTGGGCACCTACCAACCTGGGGAGTTCCTCTTTCAGTATCCTATCATTTTGCCTTCTCATACTGTTCATGGGGTTCTCAAGGCAAGAATACTGGTTTGCCATTCCCTTCTCCAGTGGACCACATTCTGTCAGACCTCTCCACCATGTGGGTGGCCCCACACGGCATGGCTTAGTTTCATTGAGTTAGACAGGACTGTGGTCCTGTGATCAGATTGGCTAGTTTTCTGTGATTATGGTTTTAGTGTGTCTGCCCTCTGATGCCCTCTGGCAACACCTACCGTCTCACTTGGGTTTCTGTTACCTTGGACGTGGGGCATCTCTTCACAGCTGCTCCAGCAAAGCGCAGCCGCTGCTCCTTACCTTGGTGGAGGGGTATCTTCTCATGGCCACCCCTCCTGACCTTGAACGTGGAGTAGTTCCTCTCAGCCCTCCTGCGCCGGGCAGCAGCCGCTCCTTGGAACTGGGGTTGCTCCTCTCCGCTGCCGCTCCCGCCCTCAGGCGTGTGGTAGCTCCTCTCGGCCCGTGGCTCCTGAGCTGTCGCAGCCTGACGCTCTTGGTTGCTACCCCGACCCTGGGCGAGGGGTAACTCCTCACAGCCGCGCTTCTGCGCGGTCTGTCGCAGCCGGCACGCTTCTGCGCAGTCCGGTTTCACTTTCACTCTTGATGAAAGTGAGAGAGGAGAGTGAAAAAGTTGGCTTAAAGCTTAACATTCAGAAAACTAAGATCATGGCATCTGGTCCCATCACCTCATGGGAAATAGATGGGGAGACAGTGGAAACAGTGTCAGACTTTATTTTTGGGGGCCCCAAAATCACTGCAGATGGTGATTGCAGCCATGAAATTAAAAGACGCTTACTCCTTGGAAGGAAAGTTACGACCAACCTAGACAGCATATTAAAAAGCAGAGACATTACTTTGCCAACAAAGGTCTGTCTAGTCAAGGCTATGGTTTTTTCCGTGGTCATGTATGGATGTGAGAGTTGGACTGTGAAGAAAGCTGAGCGCTGAAAAATTGATGCTTTTGAACTGTGGTGTTGGAGAAGACTCTTGAGAGTCCCTTGGACTGCAAGGAGATCCAACCAGTCCATTCTAAAGGAGATCAGTCCTGGGTGTTCACTGGAAGGACCGATGCTGAAGCTGAAACTCCAGTACTTTGGCCACCTCAGGCGAAGAGTTGACTCATTGGAAAAGACCCTGATGCTGGGAGGGATTGGGGGCAGGAGGAGGAGGGGTTGACAGAGGATGAGATGGCTGGATGGCATCACCGACTTGATGGGCATGAGTTTTGAGTCAACTCCGGGAGTTGGTGATAGACAGGGAGGCCTGGCGTGCTGCAATTCATGGGGTCGCAAAGAGTCAGACACGACTGAGCAACTGAGCTGAACTGACGTTTATATGTTGGCTGTTTGAACATCCATTCTTTTTTTTTAATTAATAAACAAATTTTTAGAGCCGTTTTAGATCCACAGCAAAAAACTGAAAGTAGTTTTCCATATAGGCTGACTACCTCCTCCACACACAGCCACCCCTACCATTAATGTTCTGCACCAGAGGGGAGCATTTGTTACAGTCA
>NC_057389.1:102572455-102634839 GCF_019320065.1 Cervus canadensis
CCAAATAACACTCGATGGATTTGTGGATACAACCTTTGGCCCTGGCTCCCTGTAGGATGGGTGGGGAGATGTACCCTAGGGTTTGTGTTTGCCCCTGGGAGAATTCATAAGCAAAAAATTAGTCAACCTGTTAATTTACCTTATGTTAAAGCCCAGTGGTCATGCTCTGTTTTTCATTGGTATGATTATTTAGCCTCAATTTTTGTGCCCTCTTTAGGAGCCACTGATATTATGCTCAGGGTAGAGGCTTTGAACAGTTTTACAAAACAGGCATTGACAGGTACTATAAGAGCTTTAGAGGCTCTTAATGAAGAACAAAAACAGATGAGAAAAGCTGTTCTACAAAATCGTATGGCTCTGGATATTCTAACAGCCTCTCAAGGGGGAACATGTGCCTTAATAAAAATGGAGTGTTGTGTATATATTCCTGATTATTCCTCAAATGTTTCTGATGCTTTAGAAGATATGAAACAACAAGTAGCCGCTATGGATTTTTCTGACTCCAGCATTTGGAGTCAGATATCTGCCTGGTTTCATAGTGGTTGGTGGAAATCTATAATTTTCATCATTATATGCATATTGTTATTGCTGTGTTTTGGCCCTTGCATTTGTCAATGCTTATCTGAGATGATAAATAAAAGATTGCTGATGTTTTCCCGTTTGCAAACGCTGCCATTTCCTTCGAGGGAGATATAATGGCCATTAGTCAAAAGAAAAGGGGGAGATGCGGGGAGCCGGCCTGACTGCTCAGGCCCCTTCTCGGCCCTGAGAGAGATCAAAAGGTCCCTCTCTGTCCCGCCACCCCTGATTTGTTAAAGTGCAAATTGGCCTTTCTCACCTCCCTCAAGGAAATCGCTGCAGCCACCATTTGCCTATTTTCCTGACTCTGATAAGATTATCGGGCTCCTGTGAATGGCTTATGTCTAGGTAGTCTTTACCTGATTGTAAGATGCTGGTGCCATGCTCTGCTGGAGTTAAGATAAACTCCTAAAACTAGTATCTGCAGTTCTGCACGTATACAAGTCTTTGATCTAAAATTTGGTGAATCCTGTTAGTATATATATGTATGTTACCCCTCAATAAAGTCGTCGGAATCAGTCACAAGCTGACTCCGTCCCTCTCAACCCCATCTTTCTTAGTCTTTTATTTCTCAGGTGCACTGGTGATTGCGTCCTTGACCTGTTCATCTAGCCGGCAGGCCCGGCATATAAAGATAAGGGGGCGGAGGCTGGGATAAGCTAGAGTCCACAGGCCCCACTTTGATGGGGTCTGCTTCTCAACTCCCATTCAACAGATGCCAAAAGGTCTCTTGAACTCCAAGTTGTAGAACGTTCTGATTTACATCTGAATTTTTCTATGACATCTCCTGGCTCATTTGAAAGCTAATCTAATTGAACATTAAATTAATCTAATTGAAAATTAAACAGGTCTACAGCATTCTGAACCCACTCCAATATTCTTGCCTGGAGAATCCATGAACAGAGAAGCCTGTGGGGGCCCTGTGGGGGGGGCTCTGGTTCATGAGGCTGCAAAGAGCTGAACACAGCTTAACGACTAAACAATAACAACAGCATTCTGAAGATAATACCTATTTGTGAGGATATTCATTCATTCACACTGGAATATTGGAACTTCAAGCAGGCAAGGAAGCCAAAACAAGTTGGAGCCTCTTTTCTGGAGCTTAAGATCAAGTGTGAGAAGCAGATATTAGCCAGATGATAGCACACACTGAAGAAAAGTATAACTGTAAAAAGTGATGTGAGTGCTGACCTATGCAAGGAGGCCTGGTAAGAGAAACAAGTGGATGACAAAGGTGGGTAGAAGGAACAGCACAAACGGGCCACCCTCCACCACACACACTTAAAACTGATGGGAAAAAACTGTCCTCTCCGAAATGTACCAATTTCAGAGTCCTGAAAGGAGGCCTTACCTGTGCTGGGCTCCCTCGACTCCTCCCCAAAGCCCTGCGTGTCCTTCTTTTTCCTACAAAGAGAAGCAGACAGCGTCCACTTTCAATAGGACAAACACATCACTTGGTCACCAGGCCCTGATCCCCAGCTCAGAGGAGAATTCTAGCCCTACCGCTGGTTTGCTGTGACTTCGAGCAGTTCAGTGATCCTCCCTGGACCACACCACTTGCCCCGCCAATCACAGCTATGACTACAGCCATCGACGGGGTGAAGGCGGTGGTCCGAGGGTACCAGATACGGGGCTGAGGATACACGTTAGGGCTAAGAGATTCTCGGCGGACGGGCCTGAGGCTCTCATGGGTGCGAGCAGAGGGATACTGGGGGAACTGAGAGTCTGGATTTCAAGTCGCGGTGGCGCAGAGAGTCGTAGAAGGACGGACCCGAATGGAGGCGGAACTAGAGGCCGGGACTTGGGGGCGGGGCCGGGGTCGTAGGGCAGGCTCACGCTCGCAGGGGCGGGGCTACAGTTCCCCCGGATGGAGCCACGGTCCAACGCGGCCTACTCACAGCTTAAAGTTGAGCACCGCCCCAGCGTTCATCAACAGCGTCCTGCAGAGGAAGAATACGGTTACCTAGACCTCCCCCCACCGTACAGGGCCCTCACGTCCCATCCGCTGATCCTCCTAATTACCCAAACAGCAGGATGTCTCCGATCATCGTTACGGCCGGAGAGTCCGTCAGAACAGGAAGCGGAAACCTCGGGGAGGGAGGGGAGAGACACATGAGCCAACCAATCTGGAAGCAGCTCTGGAGAGGGGTGAGCCAATCAAAGGCCAAGGCGGGCAGAGTCCCGCCTTCTACAGGCCAAGCCCCTTAAAGGAAGAGCCAGCGCCGCTCCTTGCTTGAAAAGTGTTAGTGAAAGTGTTAGTCGCTCAGTCGTATCCAACTCTTTTGTGACCACATGGACTGTAGCCCCTCAGGTGCCTCTGTCCATGGACTTCTCCAGGCAAGAATACTGGGGTGGGTTGCCATTCCCTTCTTCCGGGAATCTTTCCGACCCAGGGCTCGAACCCACACGTCCCGCATTGCAGGCAGATTCTTCACCTCTGAGCCCCCAGGCCTTGAACGTAACCAAGAAAGGGCGGGGCCATAACGTGACGTCACCCAACGGGGGCGGAGCCATATGAGGGCCGGATTGGGTCATGGATTGGAAGCCGCTCGCCTGTGTGAGTGACCAGCGCTCCAGACCACTAGCGCAGAAGCTGCTGCGCTAGGCTTTCAAAGGATGCGGCCTCTGGAAAAACGGGATCTTTTGATCTTAAACTGCATAGGGGAATGGATCCCGACTCAGTGGGCTCTCCCTGACATATACATCCCGACTGTTGGGTTCCAAAAGGGCCTCCTCCTGGGCCCCACGGAAGGCAAGAGCCCCACTAGCCGGCGGCACTGCCGGGGGCTGGGGTTCCTACTGAGCGGTTCCTTCGGAGGACGTGATTCCTCGCGGGGGACAGAAGTTATGACTTAGAGCTGGGATCATGACAGATAGATAGAGGACGAGGGATCTGACCAAAAAGACCCTATGGGGAACGGGAGTATGGGGTTCATAATTGATTCGGTTCCACAGGGGTTTGGCGGTCTCGATCCAAGGGCTCCATAGAGGACGTGGGTTCTAACCGAGCCCCACAGGAGTGGGGTCCTGAATGATCCGTCCCGCCTGAGGGGGCTCCTTGAGGAACAGATATCGCCCCCCTCCAAGGTTAGATTCCGTGTCCAACTCAAACTCCACAGCGACCCCACACCCGGCATCATCCACCCACCCCACTCTCCCGGGCTGGACTGTTTCGGGTCATGATGGCCCGAGAGACGGAGTGTGGGACGCTGGACCGACCGAGATCCATGGGACTGGACCCCGCCTGGAGGCCAGCGGTCGCTCCTCCTCTCCCGCGGGGGCCGGGTTGGGGCGGTGCCTGGCGGGCGGGGGCGGGTCCAGCGGCGGGGGCGCAGTTGCCAGCGACGGGACGCACCGGGCCGGGGGCTGGGGTGGGACCTGGTGGGCGCCATGGAGCTGCTCTCGGCGCTGAGCCTGGGCGAGCTTGCGCTCAGCTTCTCGCGGGTGCCCCTCTTCCCTGTTTTCGACCTTAGCTATTTCATCGTCTCCATCCTCTACCTCAAGTATGAGCCAGGTGAGCCAGGGCCGGGGTGCTGGAGAGGGCTGGCATTGCGGGGCGGGAGACGGGAGGAAACCCAGGGGTCCGGAGGCGGGGAAAGGCCTGGATCGTGGGGAAACAGTTCCAGGGGCCGGTTCGGGGAAGCCAGCAGGTTCTGGTATCGTGGGGGCAGGCAGAGGGGACAGATGTGAGCGCGGGCAAGGAGGGAAGCCCCTGGGATTGTGGGGCTGGGGGAGGGGAAGCAGATGCAGGAGAGGAACGTGATTGTCCAGAGGAGTGGGGAACAGGTGCTGGGGAAGATGCGGGGAGAGAGAAGGTCAGGAATCCTGGCAGGAGAGGGTCGCATGAACTTGGGCGAGGGGCTAGGTCGTGGTGAGGGTGCAGGCGGGGGTCGGCTCTGCTGGCCAGGTCACAAGTCCTGGCTGCCTGCAGCCATGACCTCTCTCCTTGCCCTTGGCGCCGGGAGCCAAAGCCGCAGCTGAGTGTCTATATAAGGGCCGGCAGTGCTGGGGGCTGTGATCAGGTTCAGAGAAAGTGACACCGATGCCGCTTCCCTGCTGTGGCTCTGGGGCAACCTCTTCTCCCTTTGCCTGGTCCGAGGCTGTGCTGGATCTCGGAGCCCGGCGGGAATTCTTCCAGCTCTGGCCCGGATCCTTTCCACTTATTGAGCAGGACCGGCCCTAGGGCAGGGTAATGTGGGGTCAGCATCCTCCCACCAGCTCCAGACCCTCTTGGAGAATCGCTGGGGGAAGACCCAGAGTCTTGGATTTTTTTTTTTTTTTTTTTTTTCAGTAACGGTAAATGGCCTCCTTAGAATGCAGCCTATTTTTATACAAGGCTTAGGGAGTGTTTCTTATTCATCTCCTCCTATTTTAATAACTCTAGCACAACAGCAAACTAAAGGGACAATAGAATTTTAGCTTTAGAAAAAAGACCTGAAACTTTGTGATCCTTTCTCCCACTTAGATGTAAATTACTCTTGTATCCTCTCAGAAATAGCTTTTCTTTTTTTTTTTTAAGATGATAAAGATAGGTGCTAGTGTACATTAAAGAGAAAAATCAAATTGAAAAGCCTAAAGGAAAAAAGAGATAATTACAGTAAATGTTGTGGCCGCTTTCCAGACCTCCCTTCTCTGCATTTATACCCCTGTAGTTATGGATGTAAATGCACAGTCTTATGCAAATAGGATCATCCTCTGCCTGCCGAGTGTTTCTATTCTGTTTTATTTTAGCTCGTCCACATGCCAGAGCCTATTTCTTTATGAGTGCTTTTGGAAAGCAGTTACTTTGCAAAGCAAAATAAGCTTTGTATTGTCTTAACCAGAACACAGGGCTGTATTTCCTGTCTGCAGATGAATTCCTGGTGGCTCATTCCAGGTCTCTTGGGCAAGTACAGAACCTAGCACACATTGGGAAATCTAGAATTGTGGAGGGCAGGAGCCTGGCAGTGAAGTAGGACACAAGTGTCTCGAAGGAAAGTGGTCTCTGGGCTGGCTGGGAGCACGCAGGAGGGGTTGAGACATTCCTGCTGGAGTCACAGAGTAAATCTCCTGGACTTGAAGTGCTGGAGCCTGAAGGTTCTTGAAGGTTGAGAGAGTGCCTTAGAGGCTCCTGGGGGCCCTCCTTCCCCTATCTCATCTCTACTCCAGGCCAATTGAATCCTGGGATAGAGACCTGGCATGCTCATGTTTCAAGCTCTCCTCCCCTAGGGATGCTGAGGAAATAGAGGCTAAGCTAATTTACATATACAATCAACCTGTGGTCCCATAGCTGGTAGATGACAGACTTGGGATTCCAACCCAGGTCTGCTTGACCCCAAGAATCACTACAGTTGTTCTGGAGGACTTGCCTACCCTTAGAAAAGGGAGGCATTGGGCTTAGCTATTAGCCCCCCAGTTTGGTGTTTCTGCTAAGCCTCTGTAAAGGTTTCTTTTCAGAGTCTGTGTGCTGTTTGCAGGGCCAGCTAGAGAATGCATGGGCCCCTAGGAATTTTGTGAACCTGAAAGCCAATAATCTTAAGGAATAATCTTCAAACTGGAAGTCAGTTCTGCCTTTAAAAGCAGTGAGTAAACACCAGGGAGGTTATTTTGTACATGAGTGTCTGTTTGCTCATCTGTGAAATGGACTCATTGGTACAATAATCTGGGTTCCCTTACCTGGCTCTTGTGAAGATCTGTTGAGAACTTGGTCAGTAGTCAGGTCTAAGGCACTTGTGAGAGGTAGTAGAACGATTTGTAAGGCATGGGGCAATGTGTTCCCTGGGCTGCAGGCATTTTCTGGGTCAGGCTTTCATGAGAATCCTGAATGAGGAAGAAGCACAACGTGTGGTCCTCAGGTGAACAGCATCTGTGACCCCTGGGTTAAGAAATGCAGGCTCCCCACTCAGACCTACTGAAACAGACTCTGCATTTGAACAGGATCCCTGCAAGTGTACTAACATTTGAGAAATGATGGACTAAAAGAACCTGGAGCTCCTCAATAGGGCAGGGAGGGCCAAATCTGACTCACCTCTAAGATGCCTAGCTCTACGCAAGAAGAGAAGAAGGTGTGGTTGCTGGCTGCATGATTGAAGAAATGAGTGGATGAATGATTGAATGACAATCAATGGCTACTTTAAGACCTGATCCTTGCAAAGAGCCTCCCAGACTAGAGGTTCTCAAGTATGACTACATATTAGAGTCACCTGGAGAGCTTTGAAGATTCCTGTTGTCCAGGGAGTACCACTTCATCATGAAAATCAGAATTGCAGGGGATGGTACCCCAATTAATATTTTTTAAAGTTCCCCAGATGAGATCCAGTTTTCTGCACCAGTGTTTCCTAACCTCAACACCAGTGACAGGTAGAGCCAGATCATCCTCTGTGGTGGGGGCCATCCTGTGAGTTTCAGGATGTTTCACAGCATCTCTAACCTGACCCACTAGAGGCCAGGAGCACACCCGAATTGTGACAACCAAAAATGTCCCCAGACGTTGCCAGTGTCAGTTAACTGGCACATTAACAGTGCCAGTTAAGAATCATAAATCTAGACTGAGTCTTAAACTCCCGTGCTTTCAAGGGCCTGGCAGGTCACATATGGAAAGGAGTAAGACAGCCAGGTGAGGACAGTCCCCGGGTGAGATCCAGCCATGTGCATCGCCACCTGATTGGGGCTGGAACTAGCAGAACTAATTTTTCAAGGGAAGCTAGAAATGTGATTTGCAGCTTCCTACGTTTATATGTACAATGTCATGAACCTCCGTCCATAGTTCATCAGGCTCTCTGTCTAACAGATCTAGTCTCTTAAATCTATTTCTCACTTCCACTGTATAGTCATAAGGGATTTGATTTAGGTCATACCTGAGTGGTCTAGTGGTGTTCCCTACTTTCTTCAGTTTAAGTCTGAATTTGGCAATAAGGAGTTCATGATCTGAGCCACAATCAGCTCCTGGTCTTGTTTTGGCTGACTGTATAGAGCTTCTCCATCTTTGGCTGAAAAGAATATAATCAATCTGATTTTGGTGTTGACCATCTGGTGATGTCCATGTGTAGTCTTCTCTTGTGTTGTTGGAAGAGGGTGTTTGCTATGACCAGTGCGTTCTCTTGGCAAAACTCTATTAGCCTTTGCCCGGCTTCATTCCGTACTCCAAGGCCAAATTTGCCTGTTGCTCCAGGTGTTTCTTGACTTCCTACTTTTGCATTCCAGTCCCCTATAATGAAAAGGACATCTTTTTTTGGGTGTTAGTTCTAAAAGGTCTTGTAGGTCTTCATAGAACCATTCAACTTCAGCTTCTTCAGCATTACCGGTTGGGGCATAGGCTTGGATTACCGTGATATTGGATGGTTTGCCTTGGAAATGAACAGAGATCATTCTGTCGTTTTTGAGATTGCATCCAAGTACTGCATTTCAGACTCTTTTGTTGACTATGATGGCTACTCCATTTCTTCTAAGGGATTCCTGCCCACAGTAGTAGATATAATGGTCATCTGAGTTAAATTCACCCAATCCAGTCCATTTTAGTTCGCTGATTCCTAGACTGTTGACATTCACTCTTGCCATCTCCTGTTTGACCACTTCCAATTTGCCTTGATTCATGGAGCTAACATTCCAGGTTCCATATATGCAATATTGCTCTTTACAGCATCAGACCTTGCTTCTATCACCAGTCACATCCATAAATGGATATTGTTTTTGCCTTGGCTCCATCCCTTCATTCTTTCTGGAGTTATTTCTCCATTGATCTCCATTAGCATATTGGGCACCTACCAACCTGGGGAGTTCCTCTTTCAGTATCCTATCATTTTGCCTTCTCATACTGTTCATGGGGTTCTCAAGGCAAGAATACTGGTTTGCCATTCCCTTCTCCAGTGGACCACATTCTGTCAGACCTCTCCACCATGTGGGTGGCCCCACACGGCACGGCTTAGTTTCATTGAGTTAGACAGGACTGTGGTCCTGTGATCAGATTGGCTAGTTTTCTGTGATTATGGTTTTAGTGTGTCTGCCCTCTGATGCCCTCTGGCAACACCTACCGTCTCACTTGGGTTTCTGTTACCTTGGACATGGGGTATCTCTTCACAGCTGCTCCAGCAAAGCGCAGCCGCTGCTCCTTACCTTGGTGGAGGGGTATCTTCTCATGGCCGCCCCTCCTGACCTTGAACGTGGAGTAGTTCCTCTCAGCCCTCCTGCGCCGGGCAGCAGCCGCTCCTTGGAACTGGGGTTGCTCCTCTCCGCTGCCGCTCCCGCCCTCAGGCGTGTGGTAGCTCCTCTCGGCCCGCGGCTCCTGAGCTGTCGCAGCCTGACGCTCTTGGTTGCTACCCCGACCCTGGGCGAGGGGTAACTCCTCACAGCCGCGCTTCTGCGCGGTCTGTCGCAGCCGGCACGCTTCTGCGCAGTCCGGTTTCACTTTCACTCTTGATGAAAGTGAGAGAGGAGAGTGAAAAAGTTGGCTTAAAGCTTAACATTCAGAAAACTAAGATCATGGCATCTGGTCCCATCACCTCATGGGAAATAGATGGGGAGACAGTGGAAACAGTGTCAGACTTTATTTTTGGGGGCCCCAAAATCACTGCAGATGGTGATTGCAGCCATGAAATTAAAAGACGCTTACTCCTTGGAAGGAAAGTTACGACCAACCTAGACAGCATATTAAAAAGCAGAGACATTACTTTGCCAACAAAGGTCTGTCTAGTCAAGGCTATGGTTTTTTCCGTGGTCATGTATGGATGTGAGAGTTGGACTGTGAAGAAAGCTGAGCGCTGAAAAATTGATGCTTTTGAACTGTGGTGTTGGAGAAGACTCTTGAGAGTCCCTTGGACTGCAAGGAGATCCAACCAGTCCATTCTAAAGGAGATCAGTCCTGGGTGTTCACTGGAAGGACCGATGCTGAAGCTGAAACTCCAGTACTTTGGCCACCTCAGGCGAAGAGTTGACTCATTGGAAAAGACCCTGATGCTGGGAGGGATTGGGGGCAGGAGGAGGAGGGGTTGACAGAGGATGAGATGGCTGGATGGCATCACCGACTTGATGGGCATGAGTTTTGAGTCAACTCCGGGAGTTGGTGATAGACAGGGAGGCCTGGCGTGCTGCAATTCATGGGGTCGCAAAGAGTCAGACACGACTGAGCAACTGAGCTGAACTGACGTTTATATGTTGGCTGTTTGAACATCCATTCTTTTTTTTTAATTAATAAACAAATTTTTAGAGCCGTTTTAGATCCACAGCAAAAAACTGAAAGTAGTTTTCCATATAGGCTGACTACCTCCTCCACACACAGCCACCCCTACCATTAATGTTCTGCACCAGAGGGGAGCATTTGTTACAGTCAATGAACAAACATTATTGTCAACATCATTATTGTCCTATTACCATTATTGTATTGCATTATCAACATCATTATCAACTGGTCGGTAGTTGACATAAGGATTCCTTCGTGTTGTACATTTCATGGATTTTGACAAACATATAGTGACATGTATCCATCATTATGGGGCCTTGCTGCTGGTGCAGTGGTAAAGAATCTGCCTGCCCATGCAGGAGAAGTGGGTTCGATGCCTGGGTCAGGAAGATCCCCGGAGAAGGAAATAGCCACCCACCCCAGTATTCTTGCCTGTAAAATTCCATGGACAGAGGAGCCTGGCAGGCCACAGTTTATGGAGTTGCAAAGTCAGACAATACTTTCTGTGACTAAAATAAAAACATCCATCATTGTAGTATTGTACAGAATAGTCTCACTAACCTAAAAATCCCACAAGATCTGCCTATTCATCTCTCCTGCCTCTTCTCCCCAAATCCCTGACAGTGTCTGATCTTTTTACTGTCTCTATACTTCTGCCTTTCCCAGAATGTCACAGAGTTGGAGTTATACACTATGTAGCCTTTTCAGACTGGCTTCTTTCACTTAGCAATATGCATTTAAAGCTCCTCTGTGTCTTTCTGTGGCTTGATAGCCCATTACTTTTTAGTGCTGAATAATACTCCATGGTATGACTGTTCCACGGTTTCATTATTCACCTATCGAAGGACATCTTCGTTGCAGTTTGAGCATTTAAAAATTACTGGGAGAGCCCAAGAGAACCAAAAGTGAGGAAGAAAGCTGAGCTCCAGGCTTGGGAGAGGGAGACTTCCTTAGAGAAAGTCTGTGAGCGTACCTCCCATATGTTTGGACCTCACACTAAATAGCACAGAATGGTAGCGGTGCTAAGAGTGCCCTGTGGGGACCCCCTTGGTGATCCAGTGGTTGGGACTCCATGCTACCAATGCAGGTGGCCTGGATTCAATCCCTGGTCCAGGAACTAGATCCTGCATGCTGCACCTAAGACCCGGTACAGCAAAAAAAAAAAAAAAAAAATACGCTGGGAAATCTAGCACTTCCCAGCCATCTACAGACAGGACACTAACCCCCAGAGAGGGAATGTGTGGAGCCCATCACAGCTCAGAACTAGGGTCAGAATCAGTGCTTCTTCCTTAGGCAGATCTGATTTGTAGTATAAGTCCATCCACTAAAATTTCCACCCACAGGTACTTTCCATTTCAGCTCAGTTCCAGAAATAACCCTCACATAATTGCTAAGCACTAAGCTTAATTTCTTTTCATCTTTCACAGATGAAATAAATAATAGCCCTTTGAAGTGAGTAATAGCCCTGGGTGACCATGTCACCCAGGTTTGCCCAAGACAGACATCCAAAGCCCCAGAACCCCCTCAGCCCATGCCAACAGCAACAGTTGGTTGCTCTAGACAGCATCCCCATTCTACAGATGACTAAATTGAGGCCCAGACGGGGAGTGAGCAGCCAGAGCTCACTCATTGAGAGGGAGTGCTTTGGTGGCAAACCTGGAATTGAAACCCACATTGTCCTGCTTCCTGGTGCTGCTCTAAGACCCAGCGAAAGAAATCAGAATGAAGTATGGCAAAGGGAAAGAGCCAGGGGGATAGTTTATCCACCACTGCCTGGCTGTGGATCCTCAGGGCAGACTGTCCCCGCCAGCCCCAGGCTTCTCATGTGGTAATGGGGAGACTCATCCTGTCTTTCTACGGTTGCTGGGAAAGTAGTGATAATGATAAAAAGCTCATAGACATAGAAAACAAAATTGTGATTGCCCAAGCAGAAAGGGGAAGTATAAAATAGGGGTATGGGAGTAACAGATACATATAGTTGTGGTTTAGTCGCTAAGTCACTTCTGACTCTTTTGCCACCCTGTGGACAGGCTCCTCTGTCCATGAGATTTCCCAGGCAAGAATACTGGAGTGGGTTGCCATTTCCTTCTCGAGGTGATCTTCCCCACCCAGAGATCGAACTTGTGTCTCTTGCATCTCCTGCATTGGCAGGCACATTCTTTACTGCTGAGCCACCAGGGAAGCCACAGATACATATTACTATAGATAAACTAAACAATAAGGATTTACTGTATAGCACAGGGAACTACATTCAATATCTTATAATAATCTATACTGGAAAAGAATCTAAAGAAGTATGTGTGTGTATATATATATATATATATATATGTATAGCTGAATCACTTTGCTATATATCTTTTTTTAATCTTTTTTTTCCATTTATTTTTATTAGTTGGAGGCTAATTACTTTACAATATTGTAGTGGTTTTTGCCATACATTGACATGAATCAGCCATGGATTTACATGTGTTCCCCATCCCGATCCCCCCTCCCGCCTCCCTCCCCATCTCATCCCTCTGGGTCTTCCCAGTGCACCAGCCCTGAGCACTGGTCTCATGCATCCAACCTGGGCTGGTGATCTGTTTTACCCTTGATAGTATACTTGTTTCAATGATGAAATTAACATGATATTGTAAATCAATACACTATACTTCAATTTTATTTATTATATTTTTGGCCACACTACATGGCTCGTAAGATCTTAGTTCCCTGATCTAGGCCCTTGGTAGCGAAAGCACAGGCTCCTAACCACTGGACTGCCAAAGGAATGCCCTTTGACTTTTTAAAAAAGCATAATGATGATAATCAACATAGCATTGAATCATCAGCATAACTCAGTGAAGGGAATGCTCTCATTCTCCCATCCACAAAAGAGGAAACAGGCTGGAGGTAAGAGGGGGTGGTGCTGGTCATTTGCCCGAAGCCACTGCCGAGTGAGCCGCAGAGGCAAACCCCAGACGTGTGACTTTTCTACCAGGCTTCCCCCATAGTGAGGAGCCTACGGAGTTCCTGCAAAACCCAAGCTTCCCACACCCCTACCCCACTCTCCCAGGCCTTATCGTCCCAGCAGGCAAAGGAAAGATCCTGGAAAGAATTCAACCCCTGGGGGTTATTTTTAGTTGCAGAGGTATCCATTTCTGCAAAACATGGGGGCCTCACCTGACCCGGCCCCTATAGGACCCACCAGCTGCTCCCAAGGATTAACTCTCAGCTGGCAGCGTTTTAAATAGATGCCCAGAGGAGGGAAGAGGGCACTGGGCTTCATAATGAAGGAGCTTAGTAGATGCAGAAAGGGTGTACTTTGGGCTTGTGACTTCAGGGTGAGATGGAGGAGGGAAAATTTGATTCCAACCCCTGATAGGAGTTAGGCAAAGAAGGGATTAGGGTTCCCACCTGACAGAAGGAAAGAGATGGAAAAAAAAAGATGGTTTGTCCAAGAACATGTGGTTAGTCAGTGGGGGTGTAAAGAGAAAGGGAAGTGTGTTGCTGATTTAATCTGAAACGACTTTTATGAGGCAGGTTTCTGATTATGGTATGTATTAATATATGCCAGAAAATGGATAAATAACTTGTGATCTGTTCCTATGATGGAATACAGTACAGCAGTGGAAATGAATAGTCCCCTTGAAAATACTGAGCTCAGTGAAAGAAGCCAGATGCAAAGGGTCATATTATATGAGCCCACCTATATGGAATGTGGGGCTTCCCCAGTGGCTCAGTGGTAAAGAATCCACCTGCAGTGCAGGAGACTCGAGTTTGATACCTGGGTTGGGAAAACCCCCAGGAGAAGGGAATGGCAATCCACTCCAGTATCCTTGTCTGGAGAATCCCATGGACAAGGAGTCTGGCGGGCTATAGTCCATGGGGTTGCAAAGAGTTGGACACAACTGAAGCAACAGAACAGGCACGCATATGGCATGTATAAGTTCAAGAACCATCTTCATCACTTGAAAAGGAAACTCCGGTCCCCATTAGCAGTCATTCCCCATCCCCTCCTCAGTCCCTGCCAACCACTAATCTGCTTTCTGTCTCTGTGGATTTTCCTTTTCTGGATATTCCATGTCAGTGGGATCACACAATGTGTGTTGTGTTGTGGCTTCTTTCACTTAGCGTGTTTTCAGGATTCACCCCTGTTGGAGCACCTGTCAGTACTTCATTTTTTTAAGGCTGCATAGTATTCCGTTATGTGGATGGACCACATTTAGTTTGTTCGTTCATCTGTTGATGGACATTTGGGTGGTTTTCACCTTTTGGCAATTGTGGAGAGTGCTTCTGTGAACATGACCTTTTAAGAGTCCTCTAGAACCTGCTGGTGGGTTACTGTGCATAAAAGAGCGTGGTGGTCCACCCTAGGCTGTGAGACCTCCTGTTCCTGGATCCCCATTCACAACCATTGGGGAGGGGGCAGGCAGTGAGGGGCCCCGCCAGGGGGCTTGGTATGATAAGGCAGGAGAGCACCCCAAGTCCTTCTTGCTTATCAACTTTTAGGGTGACCCTTGTTTTTTTTCTAGTTTTGATGATGAAATATTTCAAACATACAGAATATGTGTGACACAGATACCTCTGTGTTCACTACACTTACCAGATGTGAACATAGATTTGCTTCAGATTTTTTTTTTTTTTTTAAGAAATAGTGACAGAGCCAGTCCCCTCCCTTCCCCCCTTTCCCTCTCTGGATATGTTGTTGTTTTTCAGTCGCTGAGTCGTGTCTGACTCGTTGCGACCCCATGGACTGCAGCACGCCAGGCTTCCCTGTCCTTCACCATCTCCCGGAGTTTGCTCAAACTCTTGTCCATTCAGTCAGTGATGCTATCCAACATCTCATCCTCTGTCACCCGCTTCTCCTCCTGCCTTCAGTCTTTCCCAGCATCAGGGTCTTTTCCAGTGAGTCAGCTGTTTGCATCAGGTGGCCAAAGTATTGGAGCTTTAGCTTCAGCATCAGTCCTTCCAATGAATATTCAGGGTTGATTTCCTTTAGGATTCAGTGGTTTGATCTTGCTGTCCAAGGGACTCTCAAGAGTCTTCTAGATATGATCACTGCCCTAAAATCAGCCTATATTATTCCCATGCCTGTATGTATACCTTCACCAATGTACATATATCTATGAACTGCATGGAGCAGTTTGTGTTGTTTTACACATATATTATACATAGAATATACATAAACATATCATTTTGCAACCTAGCTTTTTCATTTAGCAGCAGCCTTACAGGATTTATCAGTGTTGATGCATCTAGAGCAGGGGTTCTCAGCCAGAAGATCTGTCCTCTGGGGATATTTGGCAGTATCTGGAAACATTTTTGGTTGTCACAACCAGGGTGAGGTGGTGGTTTGGTACCCACCACACTAGAAGTGTCTGACTCTTTGCGACCCTATAGGTGATAGCCCACCAGGCTCCTCCATCCATGGGATTTCCCAGGCAGGGATACTGGAGTGGGTTGCCATCTCCTTCTTCAGACTGGGTGTGGGCTATTAGCATCCAATGAGACAAGGCCAGGGATGCTCCTTGACATCCGTGGTCCCCATCGCAGCAGAGGGTGATCCAGCTTCACACGTCAGCACCGCTGAGGGTGAGGAGCTCAGATCTGGATCTAGTGTGTTGTTGGTGTTTGTTTTGGCCATGTCACACGGCTTGCAGGATCTTAGTTTCCCAGCTTGGGATTGGAGTCCTAACCACTGGACCACCAGGGAATCCCCTAATTCTGGTTCATTTTTGTTTTTAAGGTTTATTCATTTATCTGTTTTGGGCTACACTGAATCTTTGTTGCTGCAGGCAAGCTTTCTCTAGTTGCAGCGAGCAGGGAGGCTACTGTTCATTGAGGTGTTGGGCTTCTCACTGTGGGGGCTTCTCTTGTTGCAGAACCCAGGCTCTAGGTGTGCAGGACCCGTAGCTGTGGCACACAGGCTTAGTTCCCCCGTGGCATGTGGAAGCTTCTCAGACCGGGGATCGAACGCTTGCCCCCTGCATTGGCAGGTGAATTCTTAACAACTGGAGCACCAGGGAAGCTCCTAGTTCACTTAACAATGACTACTCTGGCATTCCACTTTGTGTGACTCTGTGTTCACTCACTCAGTCGTGTCTGACTCTTTGCTGCCCCGTGGACTGTAGCCCGCCGGGCTCCTCTGTCCATGGGATCTCCCAGGCAAGAATACTGGAGTGGGTTACCATTTCCTACTCCAGGGAGAGGGGTGTCTTCCTGACCCAGGGATCAAACCCATGTCTCTTGTGTCTCCTTCCTCAGCAGGTGGATTCTGTACCACTAGAGCCACCTGGGAAGCCCTCTGTGTCTCACCCCTCACCAAGAAACAGCAGACTCTGCTTTTCTAGGCTGTCCGCGTGGCAGTGAAATGCGCCCCCCCCCACCCCCACCCCCACGTCTCTTTGTTCACATGCATGAGTTTCTCTCTTGGGCAAATGGTGAGGAATGGAATTGCTGGGGCCAAGTGACTCACAGGTGACTCATTTCCTCCGTGTTGCCAAATTGCCTCTCAGCTGGTTCTGCCTATTGATCCTCCCAACTGTGTATGTCCAAGGGAAACTTGGGCTTCTTTCCTCTCAAGGAGGGGCCGATGTTCCTCCTCCCCATCCTTCTCTCTGAGATTGACTGAAAAGAAGGCAGCTCCTTCTATAGAGTAGAGTGAACTTCATGTTTCTTTCCCCAACGTGAGCTTGACTGATCTGAAAAGAAGGCAGCTGATCTGATTGACTGGTCTGAGATTGATTGATCTGAAAAGAAGGCAGCTCCTTCTATAGAGCAGAGTGAACTTCATGTTTCTTTCCCCAACATGAGCTTAGAGCACTGGACATGGGACGTGGGAAAGAGGCTTGGATGCTGACAGTGTGTTGTTCCAGTTTTGTGTGTGTGTGTGTTTGTTTTTAAGATATTTTTGATGTGGACCAATTTTTAAGTCTTTATTGAACTTGTTACAATATTGCTTCTGTTTTTTATGCTTTGGTTTTTTTTGGCTGAGAGGCATGTGGGATCTTAGATCTCGGACCAGGGATCGAACCCACACCCCCTGCATTGGAAGGAGAAGGCTTAACCACTGGACCACCAGGGAAGTTCCCTGGACACTGTATCTTGTGCCGAGTGTCCCTTAGCTCTTAGCTTCCCTCTCTCCCCTTCCCACCTTCTCCCACGCGCTCCCTTTTCCTGGATCATCTTCTCTCTTCCACCCCTCATCCTCTAGGAAATCTTTGCTCATTGTTCAGATCTCAGCTTAAGCACCGCTACCTAAATGAAGTCTGACCTCCTCAGTTAAGACAGTTGCTGAATTAAACCCTTCAAAGTACCATGTGCCTCCCCCTTATGAGTTTCAACCTCCATTTGTGGGATTATTTAACCATTCTGCTTCCCTACCAGACTATGGACCCCACACAGGTAACCCCTAAACCAACTCTTGTTTATGGCTGCTTCTCTAGTGCCTAGCAAGAGCCTGGTACACGGTCAGAACTCATAAATCCTCACTGAAGCCGGGGTGATCTTGAGAAAGCCACTCAAGATCTGTTGCCTCATCTGTCAGGTTCTATGTTAGTTTTCTAGGGATGCCATGATGAATGACCACAAACTAGAGGGCTCGAAACAACAGAAATTTGTTCTTTCTATGTTCTGAAGGCTAGAGTGCAAAGTCAAAGTGTCTGGGTCCTTCTAGAAGCTTCAGGAGAGGAACCATTTGTGCTTCTCTCCTAGTTTCTGGTGTCTTCCAGCCATCCTTGGCATTCTTTGGCCTGGACACACATCACTCCAATCTTTGCCTCTGACCTCATATGGCTTTTAAAAAACTTATTTTATTATTCTTATTTTATTTATTTTTTGGTCATGTGGCATGTAGGATTTTGGTTTCCTGACCAAGGATCAAACCTGCATCCCGTGCATTGGAAGCATGGAGTTTTAACCACTAGACCTTGAGGGAATCCCCCCTCATCTGGCTTTTTGTATAAATTTCCTTTGGCTGCCATAATGAAGCACCACGAGCTGGGTGGCTTACAACAGAAATGTATTGTCTCACAATTCTGGAAGCTAGAAATCCAAAATCAGGGTGTCAGCAGGGTCATGCTCTCTCTGATGGTCCTAGGAAGGAAGCTTAGGAAAAGCTTCCGGAGGCGTCCTTGAAGTTCCATGACTTACAGTTGCATCACTGCAGTCTCTGCCTCCTTTATACAGCTCCTCCTCTCTTATCAGGAACACCAGATGCTGTATTATGGCCCACATAATGAGTTCATCTTGAATTAATTACATCTGCAAAGACCGTATTTCCAAATAAGGCCCCATTCACAGATACCAGGGGTTAGGACTTAAACGTATCTCTTTGTGAGTTTAACTCGCAACACCTTCTTATCTGTGTCTACGTCTCCTTTTCTGCCTCTTACAAGAACACTCATTGGATTCAGGACAAACCCAGATGTTCCACTATGATCTCATCTTGAGATCCTTACCTTAATCACATCCGCAAAGACCCTGCTTCAAATGAGGTCACTTTCTGAGGTTCTGATGGACATGAACTTGAGGGGGGAGGGGCGTACGGTTCCCTCCTGTAACTCTCTGTAGGTAGGGGTATCGACCCCTAGGTTACCTGGGGTGGAAAGCTGGGCTCTGAGGCTGAAGCCTTGAGGATGCTATGAAGGTATGTAGCTGCCTAGGATACAATAGTGATTCACTTAAAACAAGGAACTCAGTAAGTGAAGAGAGCAGGGGAGGGTGTTGTTATAATGTAACTAAAAGTGCCCAACATAACTGCAATGCTTGAGTGTTCAGTCCACGTTTGCTAGAATGTAAGCTCCAGGCGGACAGGAGTTCATTCACTCACAATTATTACTAGCTACCGTGTATCAGGCACAGTGCCCAGCATGGAGGAAGGGAGGAGGCTGGGATGGAGGGTTCGGAACCAGCAGCAGATAAGATGGATAAGGTCCTTGTACTCACCGAAGGATTAAGATCAAGTCAACTTGTCGGGGTGCTTCCCAGGTGACGCTAGGGGTAAAGAACCTGCCTGCCAATGCAGGAGATGTAAGAGATATGAGTTCGATTCCTGGGTCAGGAAGAATCCCTGGAGGAGGGCACAGCAACCCACTCCAGTATTCTTGCCTGAAGAATTCTATGGAGAGAGGAGCCTGGTGGGCTACGGCCTGTAGAGTCACACAAAGTTGGACGTGACTGAGTAACTTAGCACGCATGCATGCAACTTGTTGAGTGTATCAGTAGTATACAGTTATTTACATCAATAGCTTCACACTTAGTACATGGCCTAAAGAGGTCAAGCTTTCAGATTTGACAGTTTTTAAGTTTTTATTTATTTTTATTTCTCTGGCTGCACTGGGTCTTCGTTGCAGCCTGCAGGCTTCTCCAGTGGCAGCTCATGGGCTTCTCTCGAGTTGTAACCTGCAGGCTCAGTAGTCGCAACACACAGGCTTAGCCACTTCCAGGCATGTGGGATCTTAGTTCCCTGACCAGGGCTTGAACCCTCATCCCCTGCATTGGAAGACAGATTCTTAACCTCTGGACCACCAGGGAAGTCCTAGATTTGACAGCTTAGAGACAAAAGTCATCCAATCTCTAGAAATAAAGAGAAACTTACCCTTCAAAATCCCCAGAGCTGGACTGATTATATCTTTTGATTAGTCTTTCGATTAACAGATCATGTATTGTAACCTTGTTATCTCACATCCACATTGAATGGAGTTTTCATTGGATTTAAGTAAACTATTTAAAGAGAGCTACTGGGGAATACTCCTCAGCCATAAAAAAGAATGAAATAATGCCATTTTCAGCAATATGGATGAACCTAGAGATTATCATACTAAGTGAAGTAAGGCAGAATGAGAAAGACAAATACCATATGATATCACTTATACATGGAATCTAAAATATGACACAGATAAATTTATCTACAAAACAGAAAAAGACACCCATAGAGAACAGACTTGTGGTTGCTGGGGTGGTGGGGGAGGGAAGGAATGGGAATTTGGGATAAACAGATGCAAACTGTAGTAGGATGGATATATATATATACACACATATGTATACATATATATATATATATATATATATATATATGATGTATATATGTATACAGCAAATATGGAAAACTCAGCAGTGGCCACAGGACTGGAAAAGGTCAGTTTTCATTCCAATCCCAAAGAAAGGGAATGCCAAAGAATGCTCAAACTACCGCACAATTGCACTCTTCTCACACACTAGTAAAGTAATGCTTAAAATTCTCCAAGCCAGGCCTTCGCAATATGTGAACCATGAACTTCCAGATGTACAAAATGGTTTTAGAAAAGACAGAGGAACCAGAGATCAAATTGCCAACATCCACTGGATCATCGAAAAGGCAAGAGAGTCCCAGAAAAACATCTATTTCTGCTTTATTCACTATGCCAAAGCCCTTGACTGTGTGGATCACAATAAACTGTGGAAAATTCTGAAAGAGATGAGCATACCAGACCACCTGACCTGCCTCTTGAGAAACCTGTATGCAGGTCAGGAAGCAACAGTTAGAACTGGACATGGAACAACAGACTGGTTCCAAATAGGAAAAGGAATACGTCAAGACTGTATATTGTCACCCTGCTTATTTAACTTATATGCAGAGTACATCATGAGAAACGCTGGGCTGGATAAAGCACAAGTTGGAATCAAGATTGTTGGGAGAAATATCAATAACCTCAGATATGCAGATGACACCACCCTTATGGCAGAAAGTGAAGAACTAAAGAGCCTCTTGATGAAAGTGAAAGAGGACAGTGAAAAAGTTGGCTTAAAGCCCAACATTCAGAAAACTAAGATCATGGCATCTGGTCCCATCGCTTCATGGCAAATAGATGGGGAGACAGTGGAAACAGCAGCTGACTTTATTTTTTTGGGCTCCAAAATCACTGCAGATGGTGATTGCAGCCATGAAATTAAAAGACACTTACTCCTTGGAAGGAAAGTTATGACCAATGTAGACAGATATTAAAAAGCAGAGACTTTACTTGGCCAATAAAAGTCTGTCTAGTCCGTCTAGTCATAGTCTGTCCGGCTCTGGTTTTTCCAGTGGTCATGTATGGATGTGAGAGTTGGACTATAAAGAAAGAAGAACACCGAAGAATTGATGCTTTTGAACTGTGGTGTTGGAGAAGACTCTTGAGAGTCCCTTGGCCTGCAAGAAGATCCAACCAGTCCATCCTAAAGGAGATCAGTCCTGCGTGTTCATTGGAAGGACTGATGTTGAAGCTGAAACTCCAGTACTTTGGCCACCTCATGCGAAGAGCTGACTCATTGGAAAAGACCCTGATGCGGGGAAGGATTGAGGGTAGGAGGAGAAGGGGACGACGGAGGATGAGATGGTTGGATGGCATCATCGACTCGATGGACATGGATTTGGGTGTTCTCGGGGAGTTGGTGATAGACATGGAGGCCTGGTGTGCTGCGGTTCATGGGGTCACAAAGAGTCAGACACGACTGATTGACTGAACTAAAGCTGAACTGAATATAGGTTGGATAAACAACAAGGTCCTACTATATAGCACAGGCAACTATACTCAGCATCCTTTGACAAACCTCAATGGGAAAGAACATGAAAAGGAATGGATATGTATGCATAACTGAATCACTTTCCTGTACAGCAGAAATTAGCAAAACCTTATAAATCAACTATACTTCAATAAAATTTAAAATAAAATTTACAAAATAAATAATAAAGATAGTCATTGGTACCACCTCTGGCTGTGAGAACTAAGTAACTGTGTCTTACAACTTCATTCTAAATTCATTCTCTGGAAAATGAAGCTGGGGGGAGGGAAGGAATCAAGATGATGAACTAAGTTGTCACACCAGAAGACACCCGAGTTCCAAGTTGGGGGGGGCGGTGACTGGAAGATTATGACAATAACAGGATAAAGATAGAACTGAACTATTTCAAAAGATTTGCAAGACTTTCAGTGGGTAGTACAAATTGTACAGTTTGACTAATAGACATCAATCTTGTACCTCTAGTGGTTTTGTAAATGTGTTTTTAAGGAACTAGACGCCCCCCCCACCTTCATTTTAATTTGTGATCTTAAAATAGATTTCATCTTGAAAAAGTTCAAGACTCAGAAGTAATTTATTATTTATTGTGCCTATGCCACACAGCTTGCAGGATCTTAGTTCCCCTACCAGGGATTGAACCCTCCACAGTGAAAGCACGAAGCCTAACGGCGATGCTGTGCCATGCTAAGTCGATTCAGCTGTGTCTGACTCTACGCCCCTACAGACCGTAGCCCGCCAGGCTCCTCTGTCCATGGGACTCTCCAGGCAAGAATACTGGAGTGGGTTGCTGTGCCCTTCTCCAGGGGATCCCCCTGACCCAAGCATCAAACCCAGGTCTTCTGCACCGGCAGGTGGGTTCTTTACCACTAGCGCCACCTGGGAAGCCCCCCTAACTGCTGTACCACCAGGGTATTTCCAGAAGTTGCAAAAATGAAGCAAAGAGTTTCCAGCTTCCCCAGCTTCATCCAATGACATCTTACCTAATGATAGCTCATTATGAAAAACAACAAACAAACCAACCTGAAAATTGGGACTTCCCTGGAGGTCCAGTGGTTAAGAATCTGTCTTCCTATGCAGAGCATGCAGGTTCAATCCCTGGTCAGGGAACTAAGGTCCTACATGCCACAGGGCAATTAAGCCTGTGCCCCACAGCTAACCCTACTGGCTAACCACAATGAAAGATCCTGTGTATACAACTATGATCAAACACAACCAAATAAATATTAAAAAATAAAAAAACTGGAGATTGACACCAGTAACACCTACTATAGACTTTATTCAGCTGTTTTTCCTTGCACTTTACAAAAAATACAGTCCTTTGAAATTTTATCACATGTGTAGATTTGAGTAACCACCACCACAGTCAGGATATAGAGTGGTTCTGACACCCCAGGAAAACTCCCTTGTGAAAAGAAAGTGGAAGTCGCTCAGTTGTGTCTCCAGGCCAGAATACTGGAGTGGGTAGCCTTTCCCTTCTCCAAGGGATCTTCCCATACCCAGGGATCGAACCCATGTCTGCCACATTGCATGCAGATTCTTTACCAGCTGAGCCACAAGGGAAGCCCAAGAATACTGCAGTGGATAGCCTATTCCTTCTTCAGCATATCTTCCTGACCAAGGAATCAAACCAGGGTCTCCTGCATTGCAGGCAGATTCTTTACCTACTGAGCTATCAGGGAAGCCCTCTATAATTAGATCTTCTTTAGAAGCCTAACCCCTGGTAACCACTGATCTGCTCTCTGCCACTCATCACCATGGTTTTTATCCCATGGAGAATGTTACATAAATGGAATCAGACAGTTCATAACCGAGATTGGCAGTTTTCACTGGGCATTATACTCTTGAGATCTGTTCAGATAGTTTTTGCATCCCTGGTTCATTTCATCCCTGTTTCATTATTGAATAGTATTCCATGGTACAGATATACCAGGGTTTGTTTATCCATTCACCCATTGAAGCCATTTAAGTTGTTTACAAATAAAAACTGCTATGAACATTTGTAAGAATGACTGTGGAGAAGGCAATGGCACCCCACTCCAGTACTCTTGCCTGGAAAATCCCATGGACAGAGGAGCCTGGTAGGCTGCAGTCTATGGGGTCGCAAAAAGTCAGACACAACTGAGCGACTTCACTTTCACTTTTCACTTTTATGCATTGGAGAAGGAAATGGCAACCCACTCCAGTGTTCTTGCCGGGAGAATCCCAGGGACAGGGGAGCCCGGTGGGCTGCTGTCTATGGGATTGCACAAAGTCGGACACGACTGAAGCGACTCAGCAGCAGCAGCAGCTATGTGAATACCAGATTCTCCTTTTTGAATGAAATCTTATGCCAAAGTCTGAGATGAAGCAGTAAATGAAATTGTGCTCCATTTCAACTCCAGCATACCCACTTGATTTCTCCTTGGCTCCTGCAAACCCTCATAGTTCCCAGGAACACAGTTTGAAAACCATTGCTCTTGGGAGCCCAACCTCTCAGCCGTGGATGGAAGGTTTGGGGTTATCAGGGCTGCAGGATGTCAGGACACAGACCAGCTCATTCCCCTATCTCAGTGGTGCTCGACTATGCTGCACAGAGGAATCACTCAAGAGCGTTAAAAAATCCACAAGCCTAGCCACACCCCAGACCCACCAACTGAGACATTTGGCTGGGGCAGAGGGATCAGGTGTTTGTAAAGTCCCCAGGTAATCCTGATGTACATCAAGGTGGAAACTAATGCACTGAGCCATCTTCCTTAGGGGTGGGGTCCCTATTTCTATTTGCTAGGTAAGTCCATTGTTTCACATGCTCTTTCTTGGGTTGAACAAGAAGACTCAATTAGTATCATTTGTGTATGTGTGCATCTTCAGCTGTGGGCTTCAGCTGGTGGCTCAGTGGTAAAGAATCCACCTGCAATGCAGGAGACACGGGTTCGATCCCTAAGTCAGGGAGATCCCTTGGAGAAGGAAATGGCAACTCACTCCAGTATTCTTGCCTGGAAAATCCCACGGACAGAGAAGCCTGGTGGGCTTATGGTCCATGGGATCACAAAAAGAGCTGGAGGCGACTGAGTGACCAAACAACAAAGCAACAATCTTCAGTTGCAGAAACTGTGAAATATAGTACATCTTTTCTTTGCTGGCCTTTTATTTTTTTTTTTAACAGCTTTATGGAGATATAATTCTTGTACCACCCAATACACCCATTTAAACCATCCCATTCACTGGTTTTAAGTATATTCACAGAATTGTGCAACCATCACCTGTCAAAGAAACCTAGATCCTTGAGCTCTTACCTTCCCATCTCCCCTATCCCCTCTATCCCTAAGCAACTACTAAGCTACTTTCTCATATTCAATGTGAAAAAATTGTGTGAAGTACCAATAGAGTGGAGTCCACAGGGTAGTGGAAGTCCTCAGGAGTGACTGGCTTAGTAGGGAAACCTTCCTGGAGGAAGTGGCATTTGTGCTTGGACGGTTTTGCTTGTGTCTTTGTCCCTTCTATGCTGCTAATAGGGTTGCTCTCTCTCCCTCCCCACTCTGTCAGTATAATTCTATATTCAAGGACTCCCTTATCTGGCTTTGCTCATTGCTCTTTCTGCACCCTTCCAAACACATGGGCATGCCTGCACTGTCCGTCTTGGTACCAGTATCTCGTGACTTCCCTCTGCCCTGATGGCACTCTCCCAGTAAGACAAGACTTGGAAGCAGGGCATCAGATTGTCCTTTCAAATTTCTTATGTACCTTCCTATCTGGGGCCAGTCAAAGCAAATAAACTTTCTCCATAGGAGCACGCTCAACAAAAGAAGGACAACCCAGTTTTTAAAAAAATGCACAAAGGACTTGAATAGACATTTCTGCAAAGAAGATATTGGAATGACCAATAAGGACCTTCCCTGGTGATCCAGTGGCTAAGACTCTGTGCTCCCAATGCAGGGGGTCTGGATTCAATCCCTGGCAAGGGAGCTAGATCCACATGCCACAACTAAGACCCAGTACAGCAAAATAAATAAGTTAAAATATTTAAAACAATGGTGGTGCAGAGAAAAAAAAAAAAAGACCAATAAGCATTTGAAAAAAGTACTCAGTATCACCAGTCATTCAGTTCAGTTCAGTCGCTCAGTCGTGTCCAACTCTTTGCAACCGCATGAATCGTAGCACGCCAGGCCTCCCTGTCCATCACCAACTCCTGGAGTTCACCCAAACTCATGTCCATCAAGTTGGTGATGCCATCCAGCCATCTCATCCTCTGTCGTCCCTTTCTCCTCCTGCCCCCAATCCCTCCCAGCATCAGGGTCTTTTCCAATGAGGCAACTCTTCTCATGAGGTAGCCAAAGTATTGGAGTTTCAGCTTCAGCATCAGTCCTTCCAATGAACACGCAGGACTGATCTCCTTTAGGATGGACTGGTTGGATCTCCTTGCAGGCCAAGGGACTCTCAAGAGTCTTCTCCAACGCCACAGTTCATTCAAAAGCATCAATTTTTCAGCGCTCAGCTTTCTTCACAGTCCAACTCTCACATCCATACATGACCACTGGAAAAACCATAGCCTTGACTAGACAGACCTTTGTTGGCAAAGTAATGTCTCTGCTTTTTAATATGCTATCTAGGTTGGTCATAACTTTCCTTCTAATGAGTAAGTGTCTTTTAATTGCATGGCTGCAATCACCATCTGCAGTGATTTTGGAGCCCAAAAAAATAAAGTCTGACACTGTTTCCACTGTCTCCCCATCTATTTGCCATGAAGCGATGGGACCAGATGCCATGATCTTAGTTTTCTGAATGTTGGGCTTTAAGCCAACTTTTTCACTGTCCTCTTTCACTTTCATCAAGAGGCTCTTTAGTTCTTCACTTTCTGCCATAAGGGTGGTGTCATCTGCATATCTGAGGTTATTGATATTTCTCTCGGCAATCTTGATTCCAACTTGTGCTTTATCCAGCCCAGCGTTTCTCATGATGTACTCTGCATATAAGTTAAATAAGCAGGGTGACAATATACAGTCTTGACGTATTCCTTTTCCTATTTGGAACCAGTCTGTTGTTCCATGTCCAGTTCTAACTGTTGCTTCCTGACCTGCATATACAAATAGCTGAGAAAAGAAGAGAAGCGAAAAGCAAAGGAGAAAGGGAAAGATATTCCCATTTGAATGCAGAGTTCCAAAGAATAGCAAGGCAAGATAAGAAAACCTTCCTCAGCGATCAATGCAAAGAAATAGAGGAAAACAACAGAATGGGAAAGACTAGAGATCTCTTCAAGAAAATTAGAGATACCAAGGGAACATTTCATGCAAAGATGAGTTCAATAAAGGACAGAAATGGTATGGACCTAACAGAAGCAGAAGATATTAAGAAGAGGTGGCAAGAATACACAGAAGAACTGTACAAAAAAGGTCTTCATGACCCAGATAATCACGATGGTGTGATCACTCACCAGACATCCTGGAATGTGAAGTCAAGTGGGCCTTAGAAAGCATCACTACGAACAAAGCTGGTGGAGGTGATGGAATTCCAGTTGAGCTATTTCAAATCCTGAAAGATAATGCTATGAAAGTGCTACACTCAATATGCCAGCAAATTTAGAAAACTCAACAGTGACCACAGGACTGGAAAAGATCAGTTTTCATTCCAATCCCAAAGAATGGCAATCCAAAAGAATGCTCAAACTACTGCACAATTGCACTCATCTCACACGCTAGTAAAGTAATGCTCAAAATTATTCAAGCCAGGCTTCAGCAATACGTGAACTGTGAGCTTCCAGATGTTCAAGCTGGTTTTAGAAAAGGCAGAGGAACCGGAGATCAAATTGCCAACATCTGCTGGATCATCAAAAAAGCAAGAGTCCCAGAAAAACATCTATTTCTGCTTTATTGACTATGCCAAAGCCTTTGACTGTGTAGATCACAATAAACTGTGGAAAATTATGAAAGAGATGGGCATACCAGACCACCAGTCATTAAGGAAATGCAAATCAAAACCACAATGAGATACCACCTCACACCCATCAGGATAGCTAGTCCTAAAAAACAAAACAGTAAGTGTTACCGAGGAGGTGGAGAAGTTGGAACCCTTGTGCATTGTTGGTGGGAATGTAAAATGGCATGGTTGCTGTGGAGAACAGTGGGAAAGTTTCTCAAAAAGTTAAAAATGAAATTAACCTTTGATCTGGCAAATCCACATCTGGAATTATACCTCAAAGAATTGAAAGCAGGAACTCACAGATATTTGTATGCTCTTGTTCTTAGCTGCCATATTCATAATAGCTAAAGGTTGTACGCAACCCAAATGTCCACTGACAGATGAATGGATATGCAGAAGGTGGTAGACACATTCAATGAAATATTATTCATCCTTAAAAAGGAAGAAAAATCTGACACATCCTATGACATGGATGACCCTTGAGGATTTTATGCAAAATGAAAGGATCCAGTCACAAAAATGGCAGATGCTGTATGATTCCACTTACTTGAGATCTCTAGAATAGTCAAGTTCAGAGAGATGGAAGGAAGAGTGGTGGGCGTCAGAGGCTGGGATGAAGGGAGAACGGGGAGTTAATGTTTGATGGGCCAGAGTTTCAGTTTTGTGAGGTGAAAAATCTATAAATATGAATGATGGGGATGGTTGTGCAATAACATAGGTGTGCTTAATGGTACTGAACCATACCCTTAAAATGGTTAAAATGGCACATTTTATGTATATTTTACTGCACCCACTTTTTTTTTTCTTTTAGATAAGGAAAGACCAAAGGTACAGGTGTAGGCTTATGGGGATCTTGGCATCCGGCCCAAGGCAGGAGTAGCTGCGTCAGACATTCTCAGCTGCATGTTGCCCTCTTCAAGCTTTAGTCTCCTCATAATTCCTTGGTGGTCCAATGGTTAAGACTGCATGCTTCCACTGCAGGGGGCATGGGTTCAATCCCTGGTCAGGGAATTAAGATCTCATGAGCCAAGAGGCATGGCCAAGCAAAACAAAACAAGTTTCAGTCTCCGTGGGTAGGATAATAAGAGTGATCACTTGGCTGCAGTCATCAATGAGGATTTAATGAGTCCTTCCTATAAACACTAAAACCCAGTGTCTGAGAGGGCTTTCTTGATAGCTCAGCGGTAAAGAATCTGCCTGAGATGCAGGAGACCCGGGTTTGATCCCTGGGTCAGAAAGATCCCTTGTTGAAGAAAGTCGCAGCCCACTCCAGTATTCTTGACTGGAAAACCCCGTGGACAGAGGAGCCTGATGGGCTACAGTTTGTGGGATCACAAGAGTTGGACACAGCTTAATGAGTAAACCACCACCATCACCACCTCTGACCCAGGAATGCTTGCTAAATATGAAAGTCAAAGTGAAGGTCGCTCAGTCGTGTCCGACTCCTTGCAACCCTATGGACTTTAGAGTCTATGGAATTCTCCAGGCCAGAACACTGGAGTGGGTAGCCTTTCCCTTCTCCAGGGGATCTTCCCAACCCAGGGATCAAACCCAGGTCTCCCGCATTGTAGGTGGATTCTTTGCCAACTGAGCTATAAGGGAAGACCTGCTAAATATGATTTGTTTTAATTATCATCCTCTCTGAGCTCAGAGGAAAGAGCCCCAACCTGGTTCTGCCTTCTCTCTGTGTGATCTCGGACATGTGTACAGTCTCTCTGAGCCTTGGTTCTTCCTCTGTAAATGGATGAACTGCAGGGCTTTGGGCGGACAATCTGGGAAGGCGGCTGAATTAGAATGGGCTGGTCAGAGGGCATGATGGTGAAGCATGCCCTCAGCGCCTTGGTGATGGTGGGGACACCCCCGTGCCCCTCAGGAGCAGTTGAGCTGTCCCGGCACCACCCCATGGCGTCCTGGCTGTGTGCCATGCTGCATTGCTTTGGGAGTTACATCCTGGCTGATCTGCTCCTTGGGGAGCCCGTGATCGACTACTTCAGCAACAACTCCAGCATCCTGCTGGCCTCAGCGGTCTGGTGAGCATCACGGGTCTGGCGGGATGTGGGGGAGCAGAGCCGGCGGGCAGGGCGATCCCACCACCCGGGAGGTGGGAGGAACTAGGACCCGCCAGCCAAACCTCCACACTGAGCCCTGACTCACCACCCTCTCCGCCCAGCTGTCCTGAGTCTGGACACAAGCTCATCTCCGAGGGCCCCCAGGGTCTGTCTCCCCCTGATGCTTGGCATTCTCTCCCCAAAGGTACTTGATTTTCTTCTGCCCGCTGGACCTCTTTTACAAGTGTGTATGCTTCCTGCCAGTGAAGCTCATCTTTGTGGCCATGAAGGAGGTGGTGAGAGTTCGCAAGATCGCCGTGGGCATCCATCACGCCCATCACCACTACCACCACGGGTGGTTCATCATGATCGCCACCGGGTGGGTCAAAGGTAAGCAGGACCATGACCAGGACAAAGGGAGGTCACCCCACTTGAGAGCCGCTTCTCAGTGGCCGTCATCAGCCATCTGAGCCAATCCCACATGGGAGCGAGGATTCCATATGCCTTGGGGCCAAAAAACCAGAACTTAAACAATAGAAGCAGTATTGTGACAAGTTCAGAAGAGATTTTTAAAAAAAAGTAAATAGGACAATGAAGCAAGGATAGCTAATGCCTCTGGAGAAAGATTTCTCAACTGCGGCCCTACTCACATGCGGGGCTGGACCTTTCTCTGTGTGGAGGCTGTCCTGTGCGTTGTAGGGGGTTGAGCACATCCCTGGCCTCCACCCATGAAGATGCCTGTAGCACCTGCCACCAGAGCAACAACCAGAAATGTCTCCAGGCATTGTCAAGGGCCTCACAGAGAGGAAATCATACCCCTGTTAAGCTTGGTGGACTATGGCCCTTTTGTCAGCCCAGTAAAGCCTACAGACCTTTTTATGTTTTCTTAAGTGCATGACATAAAATATATAGGAGAATAAAGGAAACCTATTATTTTAAAGTAGTTACAAAGTGTTCAAAAATAGGCTTTAGTAGTTTTATGTCTATTTGTTATTGTTGTTCATTGTTTAGTCACTCAGTCATGTCTGACCCTTTTCTGATCCCATGGAAAATAACCCACCAGGCTCCTCTGTCCATGGGATTCCCCAGGCAAGAATACTGGAGTGGTTTGCCATTTCATTCTCCAGGGGACCTTCCCAATCTAGGGATCAAACTTGTGTGTCCTGCATTGGCTGGTGGATTCTTTACCACTGAGCCACATGGGAAGCCTTTTATGCATATTTACTAGTGATTAAATAGCAGACCTTCCACTGACTTCTAATAAGTCTCATGCTCTTGAAGCAGTGTTGAGCACAAATGGTATTTGAAACCATCTACAACAATGAGAATGTGAAAAGAAAAAAAATCCATGAGTTCTGTTGATGACAGTCATAGACTTGCAAATCCTGCCAAGGTAATTGCCTCCCTTCATGATAAATGGAAAGGCTGTGTTTCACTGAAGGATGTGAAAATGAAAATGTAATTCTGTTTCCTCTCTGGGTTCATAGACTCTAGGTTAAGATCCCCAATCCAGGGTAAGTTTTGAGTTGAGCTCCTTGTGCATCTTACTTGACTCTTCTTTAGCAGAAAGTTAGCATCATCCCTTTCTACTGAGGAAGGAAATGAAATTACTTGCCCAAGGTCATGTGGTTACAGGGGCACAGATGGGGTTTGACACCAGGTCCTCTGAATTCAACATTCACATTCATAACTATTTTGAAGCCCTCCTTTTCCCCCTCCTCTATCTATGCTAACAGGCAGACCAAGATAAACATTAAGACTAAAAAAAAAAAGTTACTAAAATTACATAGGGACAGTTTATAATGGTGGATCAATTCACTAGGACGATATAACCATTTTAAACATCAGTTCAGCTCAGTTCAGTCACTCAGTCGTGTCTGACTCTTTGCGACCCCATGAATCGCAGCACGCCAGGCCTCCCTGTCTATCACCAACTCCTGGAGTTTACTCAAACTCATGCCCATCGAGTTGGTGATGTCATCCAGCCATCTCATCCTCTGTCGTCCCCTTCTCCTCCTGCCCCCAATCCCTCCCAGCATCAGGGTCTTTTCCAATGAGTCAACTCTTCGCATGAGGTGGCCAAAGTATTGGAGTTTCAGTTTCAGCATCAGTCCCATATGCGCCTAAAAACAGAGCACCAAAATACATAAAGCAAAAACTGAGGGAAGTTAAAGGAGAAATAGACAGTTCAACAGTAACAGTTGCAGAGGTGGGCCAGGGAGTGACAAGAAGGCAGGGAAAGAAGGCTTGAGCAGGTGCTAAATACCACTAAGCTCTGTATTCCTGTTTCCTGCCCACCAAAGTGGGTACTCCCAAATGCCCAGGAGTACCCTCCAGCAAGCCAGGGTCCTAAGGCACATCTGACGCTGAGGGCTGGATCACGCTCTGGTGGGGGCTGGCCTGTGTGTTACAGGATGTTGAGCAGCATCCCTGGCTTCAACTGACAAGTTGCCAGTAGCAGCTCCCTCCCCGGTGGCGAAATAAAAAATGTCTACAAATATTGCTAAATGCCTCTCTGGGGCAAAGACTCCCCAGAAGCAAACTCAGTGGGCACAACCACGCCTTCAATGAGTGTCTAAGCCTCTTTAGCCAATACATTTGAAGTAAATGGGAAGATTCTTCTGGAAATTCAACCAAAAATCTTGATATGGGTCTCCTTATTGTCTCTCTAGGAAGCCTGTACTAAAGAGAAAATTCCCCAGGGGTACAACATGCCTTCCAGAGGGCAGGTGGCTCAAGAAAGGTTGAAAGGTCAGAACCCAAGGGGAGAGAGAGGCTGGGGTTGGGAAGCCCTCTGGAAGCCTCTTGTACAGTTCAAGATCCTGGATTGAAAACATGAGGGCAGACAATCCAGATTTGATCAAGACATATCTTGCAGGTGGTATGTGACCCCCATTACTTCATGCTGGTTTTGCTCTGAATATGCCTTGTGATCCTTGGGAAGACTGTCCCTTCTTGGCCTCAGTTTTCCCACCTGCAACACCTTAGGCTCAGCATTCCTCTGGAGAAGACTCCAGCAACTTCTTGTTGGGAATTCAGCCAAGAAGAATGGGAAGCTGGGGGTGGCAGGCTTGTTCAGAAGTACCCTGTCCCATAGGCTCTGGTGTCACTCTCATGTCCAACCTTGAGCAGCTGCTCCGAGGGGTCTGGAAGCCAGAAACCAACGAGATTCTGCAGATGTCCTTGTGAGTATCCCATCCTCCCCACCCCCTGGGCCTGACCCTGGGTTGGATACTCTGGTAACTGAGAAGCCTTGGTCCCCTGATTCTCCTTCCAGAAGCTTCCAGAGGCCAAGGCTGGGGGACCTCAGAGGCAGAGCCTTGACACTACCGAGGGGTTAGGCAGGGCTTCAGGGGGATAAGACACTCCTTCATCACCTATGAAATGTGTTTTGAAGATTGAGTAGGAGTTTTCTGGCAAAGGAGACTCTGGACGGAGGCCAGTACATCTGCCAACTATCAAGTGAGAAAAGATTCCGCCTGGTTCTTCAGGGCCAGGGTACAGATTTTGGGTGGGAAGTGAGGGTGTGGTGGGGAATGTGGTTGGGGTTAGGTGGAAAACAAAGGGTAAGACCAGATGGTCATATACAGGACTCAACCCAGGACCCCATGAGGCATTTAGTCTAATACTTTTTTTTTTAATATCCCAGAAATTTATTTAATGTTTGCTTGATACATTTTATATAGAAAGGTTGGAACTATTTGCTTTGGGTGCCTCTGGTAAATTTCATGGAGGCACTAAACTACAAAGGGGTGCCAATCTGGAGATATCAGAAATGGAAATCATAAGCCCAATTTATGTCTTGTCTTGAAGATCTGTCTCTAGTGAAATCAGGCCACTCCCTTAAAAAAATGCTCAAGGTGTTGGAGCTACTGTGTGTAAACAGCTAACATTTAGGAGGGCATTTCATGTTTTGGTCTGTTGGAACATTTAAATACTTAGAAATAAAAAATTTTCAGCTTTGAAGTTTTCGATACTGGAAAACTTTTAAGTCTAGGGTTTATAGCCAGGAAGGCTGCTTTGTGTTCCTTAAACTGGACTCTGTTTCCCACAAAGTTAATCTTCAGCTTTGGCTTCCATTTCTTCCGCATCATCATCTCCATCCACTTCTGCATTTTCTCTCGCAAGCCTCTCCAGCTGCCTTGGAAGTTCAGTCTCATCTGTATCTGTGACCACTTTGGGCTCCATTTGAACATTGAAGACTCCCCTCTTTTCCTCAATTTTTTCTTTTGTAACAGCCATAGCTTGATTGAGGACAGAGAGGCCTTCTGTTTTCTCCAGGGTGGTTGTAGTCATTACATACCGAGGAGGAGCTATCAGATTAATCCTGATGGGCATGGTTTCTGTAGAACAGTTCAAACCCGCTCTCAGAGCTTCTTTTACGGCATCGATGCCTTCATAACCTTAACAAGCCACTTCAATATCTGCTCAAATTTTGACAGCCTGTGGGGTCAAACACCTATTAATATTGTTAATGAGTACTTCCCGTTCATCTTCATTCAAATCTAAGCTATCCAAAATAGATGGATCTGACACTGAAAGCTTAAGTGCATCATAGGCACCATATCCGGGTCTCTTGTACTTGTCATCGAAGACCCAGGCAGTCCTCTGGAACAGGCTTTCCAGTTGCTCATCCTTGGTGTATTCTAAGACTTCAGCAACATGACGAAGAATGCTGTAAACAGTTTTGGATTTGGTAAATTTATCTTCACATTTGATTGCTTCCTCTGGTGAAACTCTTCTTTTTGACAAATCAATATATCCTTTTTCTTTGTCCACTCTAATAACAACCACACATTCATTCCTGCCAATTCGGATGAGTTTGTCTATAGAACGGATACGCCTTCTCGACAACTCACTCAGAAGAATCATGCCTTTGATGTTGTATTCTAGCAAGCTGACACAAGCGCCCATTTCAGCAATGGACCTTACATTCACCATCACTACATCTTCCACCTCAGGAAATTTGTGTTGATAAAATCCACAACTTAGACCCGGCATTCTGAGGTATGCGTGTGAAGCCCACACCAGGGTCCCACGCCACGCTCTTCAGTCGGAGAGATCAGACTCGATCAGCCCTCAGCAGCCACCGACTCTCCTCAGCGTCAGTCTAATACATTTTTAAAACACCTGAAAGGATCAGGCTAGTTGAATTTTCTTCCATAAAGCTATTGCCATTAAAATATGACAACATTAAAAGACTCACTTATATGCCAATGATGCTTTTGAACTGTGGTGCTGGAGAACACTCTTGAGAATCCCTTGGACTTCATGGAGATCAAACCAGTCCTAAATCAGAAAGGAAATCAACCCTGAATATTCACTGGAAGGACTGATGTTGAAGCTGAAGCTCCAATACTTTGGCCGCCTGATGTGAAGAGCTGACTCATTGGAAAGACCCTGATGCTGGGAAAGATTGAAGGCAGGAGGAGAAGGGGATGACAGAGGACGAGATGGTTGGATGGCATCACTGACTCAATGGACATGAATTTGAGCAAACTCTGGGAGATAGTGAAGCGCAGAGGAGCCTGGCATGCTGCAGCAGTCCATGGGATTGCGAAGGATCAGACACAATTTAGCAACTGAACATCAACAACATGTGCCAGTGAAAACAACCTCCCATGTCATATGTTGCAAAACATGGCATTGTCTCATTTTATCCTTATGACACACACTTAGCTCATGGGCAAGTCAGAATACTGGAAGCCTATTCTTCAAAGAAGAAAAGGAAAATCAATAATAATTGTGTGTCATAATCCCACATTCCAGGGGAGTGCATTGTTCAGGAGTCCCCAAGACCACTCTCGGGTGCAATGATTTGCTAGGAGGAGGCATAGAACTTGGCCAAGCTGTTATACTTAGGGTTATAGTTTATTAGAGTAAAAGGGAACAGATTAAAACTGGCACAGGCAAAAGGCACAAGGGATAGCATCCGGGGAGAGACCAGGTGCAAGCTTCCAATCGTCCCCTCTCCGAGGAGCTGTGTGAACAGCACCTATTGCTCCCAGTATCCATGTGTGACTGTATGTATTTAAGATTGGCACCCAGTAGTGTTCCCCCAAGCCCCGGTGTTCAGGGGTTTTCCTGGAGCTTGGTCACATGGACCTAACTGACATCCTGGATGGCCAACCTCAGTCTTCAGTCCCTCCAGAGGTTCAGCTGATACCATGCGGCCCTAGACCCCACCCGAAATCACATCGTTATCATCTGGTGTGACCTAGAGTCCCTAGGTGAACAAAGACATTCCTACCAGGCAGAACTTCATGGGTACCTCTCAGGAGCAGGCCAGAGGAGAGAGCTCTCTTTGCACCAAGTTAACTCTTTACTGCACAGGGAGGTACCATCTCGTCCATGTCACATGGGCATCTTCCCACTGTGCACCCCGGAGAAGCTGGGGTGGGAGCTGGGCACAGCAGGGGTGGGTGGAGAAGGGGCTCTGGGCCAGAGGAACAAAGCCCTGAGCCATCTAGACCCTCCAGATAACCAGAGCCACCCCATCCAGCCCCACCAAGGCCAGCCTGTATGGAGCCATCCTCTTCACCCTCCAGCAGACCCGCTGGCTCCCAGTGTCCAAAGCCAGCCTCATCTTCATCTTCACCATGTTCATGGTATCGTGTAAGGTAAGTCCTCCCATCCTGGCTAATGCTGACCCATGCTTCCTGGGCTGAGGATGGGAAACTTGGGCTGATAGCCTTGGGGTGTCTGGGGAAAGGACAGCCCTAAAGTCGAGGTGGTTGGGGGTGGGGAGGAGCTTGTCAGTAGCTTCATGCCTGAGAGGAGGGTGTGAGAAGATCAGTGTCCAGCAGGAGGGTGTGAGAGTGAGCAGAATAAGGTCTTCCAGGCAGAGGACCCCATAAGGCCAAGATGGAAGCAGGAGAGTATGGAGTCTGTTTGGAGTATGGGGGCTCTGTGCCTTGGATATGGAGAGCGGGCTGGATTAGGAATGGTGCTGGTCTAACCTTCAGGCCTTGAGTTGGAGTCACTTCCTACTCAGGAAAGGTCTTTCGGGGCCACACACCATTCCCTGCCCCGTGGAGCTGGGGAACTTCATTGCTGGCTCCCTAGGAGGGGACCACACTGAATAGAGGAAGGGAGTGAGTGACCCCAGACCAAGCATAGCTCCTCTCTGAGCCCAGGTGTGCGCGTGGTGGGTGGAAATATTCCTGGGGAAAAGGCAACCAACTGTTCCGGTTTGGCTGGGATTTTAAGCACCAAAATCTTTGCATCCTGCAAAAAGCAGGATAGTCGATCACCTTCCTAGGGGTGCATGCCGCCAGAAATCTGAGTCTAGGCTCCCTCTGCCCTTGACTTTCTGATCTTCTCTCTCTATCCCCCCACCCCAATCTGCTTCTGCCTCCTCCTCCTGCTGGCTCTCTCGCTGTCTCCTGTCCCTCTGTCATCCCACCTCAGGTGTTCCTGACGGCCACCCACTCCCACAGTTCCCCCTTTGATGTCCTGGAAGCCTACGTCTGCCCCGTGCTGTTTGGGTCGGCCTCAGGGGGCGACCATCACCATAACAACCACGGTGGATCCCAGGGTGGCAGCGGGCCTGGCTCCCCACACTCACCCCTGCCCACCAAGTCCAAGGAGGAGCTGAGTGAGGGCTCCAGAAAGAAGAAGACCAAGAAGGCGGATTAGGGGGCAACCCAGGGGGTCTTCAGGGCACCAGGGAGAAGATCCAGACCCAGGACCTGGGCTCAGTTCTCCCCTCTTCAGGCCTTTGCTTCCCTGTCTGCAAACTGGGGCCATCAGCCCACCCTCCGGGCCTGGTGTGGGGGGTTAAATGAGTTATGGGGGGTGAAGGGCATTTATAAGAATGGGAGTCCCTTTCTTCTTCTGCCAGGTCCCCATAGAGTTACAGCTTTGGGGGAGCAGTCCACAGAATCCCAGCAATAGCTCCAACCGGTAACCCTGGCAGTTATGTTCTTGGTCCTGTTATTCCCTCTCTAAAATGACACCTTGACTCTGAAAGAATTTCAAGCCATGTTGAGGCTCATCCATTTGACGGATGTTTCCTGTCTGCTGTAAGGTAGCTGCTGTGATTTCCACGTCTCTTCCTGTCAGCTTCTCCTGGGCATCCCTGGGCAAGCTGCCACCTGCTCTGAGCCCTGCGTGCCCATCAGTATAGCGGCCCCTCACCCCATTCTGTATACAAGGGCTGATGTGAGGCTGGACCTGACAAACCAGCTTTGTAAGCTCAGAAGCACAATGCAGTCAGGAGGTGAGGCCTTGATGGAGGTTCATCATGCTTAAAAAACAGTTTTGCGCTTTAGATCTTTTGTGTTTGTGGCTTGGAGAACCCCACAAGTTACCTGGAACAAAGGAGGCCTTCAGTAGCTGTGTCTAGGCTAGACTTGAGAGCATGGAGGGGTAGGGGAGGCTTGTTCTGATCCTTGGCTTCAGGTTGCCCCCTAAACCAAAGAAATGCAGCTGGCCAGGCGGGGGGTTCCAAGATCTGGCTCTAGTCCAGGGGCTTCAAGCACTCACTGTTAGACTCCAGAAGCTCCATGAGACCTCCCTCAGTGCTGGCATCCTCGTTGCCGCTCGCTCAGTCATTCAACAAAGACTTGCCTACTATGTGCCAAACCGCGTGCTGCTACTGAACAGGCTGGGGACTTGATTCAGGGTGAGCAAGGGGAGTGGGAGCTGAGCGCCCCTTCTGGCCACCTCCACCTCAGCCTAGGTCACCAGGGTATTCAAGAGGGGTAGGTGGGTGGGGCATGGCCAGTCTCAGGTGGGATTTGGGCCCAGAATTGGCTGGCTTGGGACTGTTCTTTGCATGTGGGTGCTCAGGGCATGCTCAGGGCATCAGCCTGTGGCTGTGTCACATAGGCCTTGGGTTGTTGGGGTCCCAGGTTTTGCCCAATTACTGGAAAAGTGCCTTGATCTGGTGATGCCTGGGAGCTTGGTGGGTCCTGAGGCTGCAGGGCCCCCAAATTCCTCCTCTTGCATGTCTGTCGAGGCTCAGCGTGAAGGATCAGCAAATAAATTTGTTGTGAAAGAATCCTGATGGCTTGTTTGATTCATTCTTGCTCTTTGGGCCTCAGGGCACAATGGGAGTCTGTAAACTTAGAGACACATGGAATTTCTAGGAGAATGAAGCTCATGCTAGCCCTTAGTCACCAGGGGGAGATAGAGGCAGTGGGTGAAGTCTGTGGGGTTTTGGATGAGGTAGACTTGGGTTTAATCCTCACTGTGCCATTTGTAGGTCATCAGGCTTCCCCTTCTCTAAGCCTGTTTGTTGCTTGGGAAAAAGAGGATGATGACTATCACTACCCTTCAAAATAGGTTGGATGATTAACGGGATTAATTTGCAGCTAAGACTCTGTGCAAAACCCAGTTAATGAAAGTCAAGCCACAGACTAGGAAAAAATCTTTGAAAATCACACACCTGATAACAGGAGTGGATCCTGCATATATGAAGAATTCTTAAGCCTCACTAACAAGTAAACCACTCAATTTTAAAAGGAGCAAAGGATTTGGGTGGACATTTTGCCATAAAGAATACACAGGATGGCATAGAGATAAACACATGAAAGATGCTCAATATCCTTGGCCATCAGGTAAATGGGTGGAAAGATCCCACTTCACACCCCCTAGAGGACTAAAATTAGGGAGACGGACCACAGTAAGTGTTAGCAAGAATATGGAGAAACTGGAACTCTCATACATGGCAGGTGGGAATATAACATGGTGCAACCACTTTGGAAAACACTTTGGCAGTTTCTTAAAAAGTAAAGTTAAGAAAGTTTGGCAGTTTCTTTAAAAATTACTTTTTAACCCAGACATTCCACTCTTAGGTATTTGTCCAACAGAAATTAAAATATGTGTCCACACAAAGACATGGACATGAATATTTATAGCAGCTTTTAAATAATAACCTCAAACTGGAAACAACGAACAAAGTTCCATCAAAAGGTGAATGGGGACTTCCCTGGTGGTGCAGCGGTTAAGACTCCATGCTTCTGATGCAGGGGGCTTGGGTGTGCTCCCTGATAGGGGGACTAAGATCTCACATGCCACGCAGTGTGGCCAAAAAGAAAAAGAAACAAACTGAATGAATAGTGTCCAGTAATAAAAAGGAACAAACAATAACGTGAATGAGCCTCAAATGCATTGTGATGGGGGAAAAAGCTGTACCAGAAAGTATGCATATGGGATGATTCCCTTCATAAAAAATTATAGAAAAGGCAAATTCATCTGTAATAACTTCTAGTCAGTGGGTGCTTGGGGAGAGAGAGAGAGATGGGGGTGGGGGTGGGAGGGATGGCAATGAAGTAGAAGAAAACTCCAGGTGATGGAGGTCTTAACTTTCCTGATTATGGTGATGGTTTCATGGAGCTATATACCAGTCAGGTGTGTGTGCATGCTAAGTTGCTTCAGTTGTGTTTGACTCTTTGTGACCCCATGGACTGTAGCCTGCCAGGCTCCTCTGTCCATGGGATTCTCTAGGCAAGAATACTGGAGTGGGTGACCAAGCCCTTCTCCAGGGGATCTTCCCAACCCAGGGAATGAATCCCTGGGTCTCTTGAGTCTCCTGCATGGGCAGTCGGATTCTTTACCACTGAGCCACCTGGGAAGCCCTAGTGTGCAGTTAGCTATACATCAATTGCATTTCAATAAAGCTGGAAAACAAACTTGAATAAGGAAAAAAACTTGATAAAAAATGGGCAAAAGATTTGAACAGTTCACCAAAGAGAATAGATGTGTGACATTAGTGTCCTTAGAAAAGAGGACGTTAGAACTCAGACATGCTCAGAGAAAAGGCCATGTGAGGCCATAGGAGAAGATGGCCATCTACAGGAAATGGAGAGGGGTCTCAGAAGAAACCAAATGTGCTGCTGACACCTTGATGTCTAGCTGCCAGAACTGTCAGAAAATAAATTTATGTTAAGTCACCCTATCTATAGGACTGATGCTGAAGCTCCAATACTTTGGTCACCTGATGCTAAGAGCCAACTCACTGGAAAAGACCCTGAAGCTGGGAAAGATTGAAGGCATGAAGAGAAGGGGACAATAGAGGATGAGATGGTTGGATGGCATCACTAACTCGATGGACATGAGTTTGAGCAAGTTCTGGGAGTTGGTGATGGACAGGGAAGCCTGGAGTGCTGCCGTCCATGGGGTCGCAAAGAGTTGGACATGACTGAACGACTGAGTGACTGAACAGTTCAGTGTTCAGAACTGTGAATAGTGTTCTGTTAAGTCAGCCCTAGCAAATGAATACAACACTGTTTAGAGTGAGAAAAATAAAAATAACTCAAAATGCCATATGCTGGTAAGGATTTGGAGCCACTGGAATGCTCATGCATTGCTAGTGGAAGACAGTGAGAAGACAGTAGTTTCATATAAAAGTTAACATCCCTGACCATATAACACAGCAATCCCATTTCCAAGTAAAGCAAAAACTCAAGTTCACACAAGAAATACTTATAGTGGCTGGTTTTGGTAATCACCAAAACCTGGAAATATCCCAAATGCCCTTCAGCTGGTGAGTGGGTGAACAGCATACAATGACTCGATCGTACAATGGAAAACTACTCAGCCAAGAAAAGGAATGGATTTTTGACACATGCAACAATGTGGATGAATCACATATGCATTTGTTCACTGAAAGAAGTCAGACTCAGGCTACATCCTGTGTGCTCACTTTGTAGGATGTTCTGTTGTTATTGTTCAGTCACTAAGTTGTGTCCGATTCTCTGTGACTCCATAGACTATAGCCTGTCAGGCTCTCCTGTGCTTGGAATTTCCCAAGCAAGAATACTGGAGTGGGTAGCCATTTCATTCTCCAGGGGGTCTTCCCGACCCAGGGATCGAGCCTACGACTCTTGTGTCTCCTGAATCGGCAGGCAGATTCTTTACCACTGAGTCCCCTGGGAAGCCCCCTGGGATGCTATAGGAAAGGCAAAAACATAGAGACAGAAAACAGATTGGTGAGTACCAGGGTCTAGGAGTGGGAGGAGAGATTGTCATCGAAGGGACCAGGGGAGTTTCAGGGGGAGAGGGGGCAGAACTGTTCTGATTTTTGATCATGGTCAAAACTCACAGGACCTATGCTGAGAATTCTACTTAATCAAAAAGAAAAGGAAAGCCAGAATAGGCTCTGAAGCTTCTCAGACCTGTTCTTATCCTGTCTTTTCACCTTCAAGGTTGTGTGGCTTTGGGCATGTGAACCCCCTTCTCAGACCCTCAGTTTCTTCCTAGGACTACCAGCAGGAGCCACTGAAGTTGGATCACAAAGCCAGCTCTGTAGAGTCCCCAGAGAGAGTCTGCTCTGGCTCATCTAGCACCTGCCGGCTGCTGGTAGAAAGCCAGCTCCCTGCAGTCCAGCACGAATGTTCTGGGATCTCATTTTATGAGAGAACAGATTGTACCAAAATAGCCTCTAGGCCTATTTTGGGAAGAGGATGGGCAAGCCACCGGCTGGCTGGGGGATGATTGGCTGGGCAAGCTGACTCTGCCATCTGGGGTAGTGCGGGAACTCCGATGGCCCGCTCTCAAGTCCAGAGTAATTTTAGCAGCAGGAGTCAGGCTCCATAGTTTCTTTGGTCTTGAGAGAAAAGTTCTTTTATTGCTATTACTATTATTCTGTGTGTGCTCAGTTGCTCAGTCAAGTCCAACTTTTTGCAACCCTTTGGACTGTAGCCCACCAGGCTCCTCTGTCCATGGGATTCTCCAGGCAAGAATACTGGAGTGGGTTGCCATTTCCTGCTCCAGGGGATCTTCCCAACCCAAGCATCAAACCCACGGCTCCTGTGGCTCCTGCATTGGCAGGCAGGTTCTTTACCACTAGCGCCACCTGGGAAGCCTCCATCACTATTATCATTATTATCATATTATCAAATTAATATAAAATCCACAACATGGTATTATTATTATTGTAAAATGCACAACATGGTATTATTATTGTAATTATGCAACATGGTTTTATTATTATTGTAAAATATACAACATGGTATCATTATTGTAAAACACACATATTTTTTTAATTATTGCTGTAAAATACACAGCATGGTATTGTTATTATTATTGTAAAATGCACAACATGAAATTTGCTATCTTAACCTTTTCTTTTTTTTTGCTGCACTGGGCAGTTTTGGGGATCTTACACCCTCAGCATGAAAGCCCAGATCACAAGGGAATTCCCACCATCTTAATCATTTTTAAATACACAGATCAGTGGCATTAAGTACATCCACATTGCCATGCAACCATCACCATTGTCCATCTCCAGAAATTGCTCACCTTCTCACGCTGAAACTCTATCCTCATTAAGCACAAACATCCCATTTCCCAACCCCAGCCCTGGCACCCACCGTTCTACTTTCTTTCTCTAAGACATTGGCTGTTCTAGGGACCTCACAGAAGTGGGATCATACAGTATTTGTCCTTTGATGACTGGCTTATTTTACTTAGTATGATGTCTTCGAGGTTCATCCATGTTGTAGCATGAGTCAGACTTTCCTGCCTTTCTCAGGGTAAATATTATTCCTTTGTATGGACATACCTGGTGGCTCAGCAGTAAATAATCCCCCTGCAATACAGGAGGCGTAGGAGACATGGGTTCAATCCCTGGGTTGGGAAGATCCCCTGGAGCAGGAAATGGCAACCCACTCCAGTATTCCTGCCTGGAGAATCCCCAAGGACAGAGGAGAATCAGACACTACTGAACACGCACATGGACATACCACGTTTTACTTATCCACTCATCCATTGATGAAAACTATGGGCTGCTTTTACCTTTTGGCTATTGTGAGAAAGTACTGAAACACTGGTGGACAAATACCTCTCAGGTTTTTGTTGTTCAGTCGCTAAGTAGTATCTGACTCTTTTCAACCCCATAAACTGCAGCACGCCAGGCTTCCCTGTCCATCACCAACTCCCAGTGCTTACTCAAACTCATGTCCAAAGAGTCGGTGATGCCATCCAACCATCTCATCCTCTGTTGTCTCCTTCTCCTGCCTTCTGTATTTCCCAGCATCAGGGTTTTTTTTCCAGTGAGTTGGCTCCTTGCATCAGGTGGCCAAAGTATTGGAGCTTCAGCTCCGGCATCAGTCCTTCCAAAGAATATTTAGGGTTGATTTCCTTTAGGATTGACTGGTTTGATCTCCTTGCAGTCCAAGGGATTCTCAAGAATGCTCTCCAGTGCCACAGTTCGAAAGCATGAATTTCTCAGCGCTCAGCCTTTTTTATGGTCCAATTCTCACATCTGTACATGACTACTGGAAAAAATCATAGCTTTGAGTAATATGGAAAGTAAAACTTTGTAATAAGTAAAGTACTTACTTATTACTTAGTAATAAGTAAAGTACTTACTTATTACTTAGTAATAAGTAAAGTACTTATTACTTAGTAATAAGTAAAGAAGCTTTGCTTGTCATCAAAGTGATGTTTCTTTGAGACCCTGCTTTCCATTAAGAGGAAGATTGTTGTCGCGAAAACAATGGGGTGGATGCAGAGCCACTGGGTACCAGAGTCCAGTTCTACAAAGAAAGAGAACAGTGGCCACATTCCAAGGGCTTTATTTCTTGGTACCACACCTTTTGGCTAGAAATGTACATGCCTTTTTTGGGGGGAGGGGTGGTCATTGCAGCAATCCAAGATGGGTGTATGAACTTCCTGTGGCTACTCTAACAAATTACCACAAACTTGGTCAGTTGGAACAACAAGAAATTATTGTCTCACAGTTCTGGAGGCCAGAAATCTGAAGTCTGGGCGTGCTGTTTCTGAAGGCTTTAGGGGAAGATGCTCTTTGCCTCTTTCAGCTTCTGCGGCTTCTTGGCTTGCCACCACCATCGCTCATATCTGTATCTCCATTTTACCTGTTCTTTTCTCTGTCTCTTTCCCTTTCTTTTTTTAAGGACACTTCCCGATACAACAGTATCATCAAAGATCATTGATCATAGATCAGCATGAAGAGTATAATAACAATCAAAAAGCTGGAAATAGTACAAGAATCACCAAAATGTGACAGAGACATGAAGTGAGCAAATGCTGTTGTTAAAATGGTGCCGCTCAACTTGCTTGAAACAAGGTCTCCACAGGTCTTCAATTTGTAAAAAAACAAACAAACAAACAAACAAAAAAACCAAAACAGTCAGCCACACACAGTACATTGTACTTTTCTTCAGTAGGGAGAAACCTGCAAAATCTTGTCTGTGAAACCATGAAGTGATACCTCTACCCACTCTTCACCTAAGAAAAGGAAAGAAGAATCAAAAGAATATTTATCAAGCAAACTACATTAGGTGTTTGCACCTCCAACAGATGTTAGGTGGCATGAACAGGGGTTCAGTCTCAGAGAAACTTATTAAAAATGTGACCTGAGGCCAATGAATTTATCTCTTTAAAAAAAATGTGTTAGTTTTTTATTTAATGCTTAATTTTTTAAAATAATTTTTGGCTGCACTGTGTCCTCACTGCTCTGAGCAGGCTTTCTCTAGCTGTGGCAAGTGGGGGCTACTCTCTAGTTGCAGTGTGCGGGCTTCTCACTGCAGTTTCTCTTGTTGCACAGGCTCTAGGACCTGAGGGCTTCAGTAGTTGCAGCACACAGCCTCAGGAGTTGTGGCTCATGGGCTTAGTTGCTTCTTGGCATATGGGATCTTTCCAGACCAGGGATCAAACCTGTGTCCCCTGCATTGGCAGGTGGATTCTTATCCACTGTGCCACCAGAAGTGTACCTCTTGAAATTCAAGCATCTTGCCTCTACAATGGGCTATATTAAGAATTAACTAAGGGTGATGAGGCTGTGGTCTCATCCTAAGGCTTGACTGGGGAAGAATCTGCTTTCCAAGTTCACATGGTTGTTGGCAGAATTTTGTTTCTTGTGGTCTGTTGGATTAAGGACCTCAGTTTTTTACTGGCTTTTGGCAGGAAGTTGCCCTCAGTTTCTCAGCCATGGGAGCCTCTTCAATCCAGCAAAATTCATCAAAGCCAGCATCTTTCCTGTTAGCAAAGTGGAAGTTACAGTTTTTTTTTAAATTGAGGTGAAATTCACATAATAGTGGTTTGTTAGTTTTAACTAACCATTTTAAAGTAAGCAGTTCAGTGGCACTTAGTATAATCACAATGCTTTATACCCATCATTTCTATTTAGTCGCAAGACATTTTCATTCCCCTAAAAGGAAACCTCATGCCCATTAGCAGTCATTCCACATACCTAATTCTGCAGCCCTAGGCAACCACCAATCTGCTTTCCATCTCCATGGATTTGCCTGTTTTATAAATGGAATCACACAATATGTGCCCTTTTGTGTTTGGTCTCTTTCACTTAGGATAATGTTTTTACAATGTTTTTAGCTTCATCCACATTGTAATGTAGATTGGAACTTTATTGCTCTTTATGGCTGAGTAATATTACACATATTGTTTATCTGTTCATCCATTGATGAACATTTGGATGTTTCCACCTTTTGCCTATTGTAGACAATGCTGCTATAAAGATTAGTTTGAATACCTGTTTTCAGAATTTGGATTATGTACCTTTGAGTGGAATTTCTGGGTCATAGATTTTTACAGCCTAATCTTGGAAGTGACATTTCATCACTTCTCATCCCCATTTTAAGTGTACCACTTGATCAGTTTTGAAAAATAATGCACTCGTGTAATTACTGCCATGATTAAGATATGGAACATTTTCAACATCTTCAAAGTTTTCTTCAGTATTCTTTTGGATATATGCCAAGAAGTGGAAGTTCTGATGCATGTGTGGGCTCATGTCCAACTTTTTGTGACCCTATGGACTATAACCCACCAGGCTTCTCTGTCCATCAAATTTTTCAGGCAAGAATACTGGAGTGGATTGCCATTTCCTACTCCAGGAGATCTTCCCGACCCAGGGATCGAATCTGTGTCTCTTGCGTCTCCTGAATTGGCAGGTGCATTCTTTAACACTGGGATACCAGGAAAGCACTCATATGAAAGTTCCAGATCGTATGGTAATTCTATATTTAAAAACTTGAGGAATCACATCCAATCACTTTTGTTGTATTATGTTCATCCAAAGAAAAGTCCAAGAACCCTAGAATCAAGGGTGGGAATTATACAAAATCATGGGCACCAGGTGCAGGGGCCCACTGGGGTCCCTTTAGAAGCTATCCACTATTTCTCGTAAGCAAATGCAAACCACAGTTACACCTAGAATCTTCTGCTAAGCACTGGAAACATGCCAAGCACATAAGCAGGTATTTTCTAAACAGTATGTTTTTTGAAGTGGCTTACATTCTAAGGGGAAAAATCAGGTTCAGTGGCTAAGTGACTCGACATCAGTCACATAGACACGACGGTAGGGGCAGAATTGAAATCCACACCTAACTCATCCTAAGAGGGCGGCTTTGTCCTCTTCACGACTCTCAGTCCCTTTAGGGAAGCATGAAATACACACACAGGAGAGTTTGGCAGAGTCTCTGAGGCTGAACAAGTGCTTAGCCAAGATAAGGCTATTATCAACAATTACCACTGACATGGGTGGTTATAACTGTGTTTACTTTGCACTTTCTGATTGGTACCTGCCTGGAGGTATCTGGGAAAAGTCCCAACTTAATTAGTGGAGGGTACAAGCACCTAATTGAGCCCGCAGAAGCCAGCTGAGAGGTAAAAGTGAGGGCACCAAGACAAGATGTTTGGCAGGCCTGAGAATGAGTTCTGAGAATAAATGCTTTTCACCTGCTGTTAAGTGAAAATGTTGGACCAGGTCAAGGATAGGCAAACTATATCACAAGCCAAATTCCGCCCACTGCCTGTGTTTGTCAATAAAGTTTTATTGGCACAGAGCCATACTCATTTGTTTACACATTGTTATGGCCCCTCTGGAGCTATAACAGCAGAGTGGAGTAATTTCAAAAGAGACCGCCCTGCACAGCTGAAAATATGGACTCTTTAGCCTTTTGAAGGAAAAGTTTGACAGCCCTGGACTGGATGATTTTTAAGACTCTAAATCCAAAACTCTGATAATTAATAGAAAAAATGAACAGTACAATTAACTAGGTAAAACCAAAGCAGGTTTTATCAAACTCTGTGGCACCCCACAAATGGGCATCTCAAGTATTGAGTATCCCTCAAGTATTCATATTTCCTCAGTAAAAATCTACCATAATTAGGTTGGGCTGCTGTAACAAATTATCACAGACTGGGCTCTTTAAGCAATGTTTATTTCTCACAATTCTGGAGGCTGGGAAGTCCAAGATCAGGTTGTCAGCAGATCCACTGTCTAGTGAGGGCTCTCTTCCTAGTTTGTGAATAGCTGTGTTCTTGTATTTTCACATGGCAAAGAGAGACACTTCCATGTCCTCTGCCTGCCTCTTGTTTGTAGAAAAAACTTAGTCTTCTAGGCCTTCCCCAAGTTCCAAAGAACACATTTAAATCAGAAAAGCGAGAAAATTCAGAACCAAAGAAAAACAGTCAAGCAAGACAAAATAATGATGTGTATGTGTCTGACTGTCTGTGACCCTATGGACTGTAGCCCATCAGGCTCCTCTCTCCATGGAATTTTCAAGGCAAGAATACTAGAGTGGATTGCCATTTCCTTCTCCATGGGATCTTCCCAACCCAGGGATCAAACCTGTGCCTCTTGTGTCTCCTGCATTGGCGGGTGGATTCTTTACCTCTGTGTACCAATGTACCACATTGGCAGGTGGATACTTGACCCAAAAAAGTCAAAGACTCTCAGTTCATTCTCAAGGATAATAGATAATATTCTGAGCCATGTTCTTGAGCTATTTTGCAGATACTGAAACCCCCATTCAGGAGGAAGGAGTTAACTGTATGTTGACCCCAAACATAGACCCACAGATCAGTTGGAACCAAAAGGTTGATCATGTTGACTCGTGATTATTTCACCACCAGTCACTCAGAAGAATGCCTGTGAACTGATCATGTACCCTGAAACCCTCTCCCTCATCTCGTCCTTAAAAACCTCTACCTGAAAGACATTGGAGAGTTTGGGTCTTTTGAGCATTAGCTGCCCAGACTCCTCACTTGGTGACTGCAATAAACACAGCACTTTGCTTTGACATAACTTGGTGTCAGTAGAATGACTACACTATGTGCTGGTAAGCATACTCAAGTTTGGTTTGGTAACAGTGTCTGCCCCCGCCCCCAACAAAAAAAAAAAACAAACACAAATGAAGAGAATTCTGAAGATGAGATGCAAAATCATGCTTGGAACATAACTAGGGGAGGCTGCAGGAATCTTTCAAGTATTGGAAATGTTCTATTTCTTAAGCTAGTTTAGAGTTACCTGATTTTGTACAACCCCTGAACTAAGAATGGATTTTATACTTGTTTAATGACAGGAGTGGAAAGAGAGGACAATTGTCTCATGCTAAGTGAAAATTATATGAAATTCAAATTTCATGTGCCCAGAAATAAAATCTTATTGGTACACATTCATGACCATCTGTTTATGTGTTGTTTGTGGCTGCTTTCAAACAACAATGAGAGAGCTGAATAGTTGAGCCACAGGCTGATCTGCAAAACTGAAAATATTTACTCTCTGGACTTCAAGAAAGTGTCTATTTTGTTAGTTTTTATATGTAAATTTGTTGTATCTTATATATCATATTGAACCTCTCCAAACTGTGCAGTTTCTTGAACTCGCTATGTTGCCTCTCACCCCGGGGCGTTTGCACGTGGCACCCTCAAGGAGAGAATACTTCTTAGTTTATTTGAGCTTCTGGTGGCTCCACTCCTCAGCTGGGGCTTCTTTACTCCACTTCCTGCCTCCATCATCGTATTGACCGCTCCTCTGTGTTTATATCTTCTCGTCTTTCTCCTACAAAGATACTTGTCATTGGATTTAGACGCCATCTGGGTAATCCAGGATGGTGTCATCTTGAGACCCGTAACTTAATTACATCTGCAAAGACTCTTTTGCCAACTAAGGTCACATTCACATGTTCCGGCAGTTAGAGCATGAATATATCTTTCTGGCAGTCCCCATTCAACCCAATAGGCTTGGTTACATTAAAACTTTTGGTCCATCTGAATGCACCTCCTATGAATATTGTAGCATTGGTCACTTGGAAAATATCGGTTCCCTGAACTATGCAGAGGTTATCATGCTTTCTTATTCAACAACAGAAAGCTACATTCGTTAAGATCACCACCATTCTGTTGCAAGAAAAAAAGCCTTTTAAAAATGTCAGAAAGTGGTCACACAGTGGAAAACATGGAATTTCCAAAATTTTGATTTCCCTTGAAAGCTTATATCTTATCATTGGCAACAGAACTGACAGTTGTTTTCCTTGAAGTAACAGGCTCCTTTTGTTCATTTTTGAGAAAAAGTCTGCCAAACAGCCAAGACTGAATCATAGTTTGTCAGATATTTCAAATAAAAATGGTGTTCCCTGAAAAAGGATGCCAGCTGGATGCCAAAATTTGTTCAAGTACTTTTCTTTTAGAGATGATCATTGAACTTAATGCTCAATAGGACGGCTTTATTTCCCATTTTGTCACACAAAATATTAAAGAGACATGGGCTCACCTATTGTGCAGTGAATTGTGTGCCCCTAAAAGGTGTATTGAAGTCCTAACCTTCAGTATCTAAGAAAGTGACCTTATTTAGAGATAGGGTCTTTGCAGATGTCATTGAGTTAAAACAAGGCCACCAGGCTAGGCCCTAATACAGTAAGACTGGTGTCCTTATAGGAAGAGGAAAGCTACATTTAATGTCTGAACTCAGACATTAAAGAGGAAAAGGCAAGGTGACGATGGAGCCAGAAACTGGAGTGATGTGTGTGCAAGCTGACAATGGGTCACCAAGGATTGACAGCCATCACAAATGCTGGAAAAGACAAGGAAGACTCTTTCCCTAGAGCCTTGGGAGAAAGTGTCGCCCCTGCTAATGCCTTGATTTTGGACTTCTGTCCTCCAGAAGCCTAAGGGAATAAACCTGTGTTGTTCTAAGCCCTCCAGGCAGGCCCAGGACACTAATCCATCATCCAAATACCCTGAGTAGATAAAGACTGATGGAAAAGAAAGTGAAAGTGTTAGTCCCTCTGTCGAGTCTGACCCTTTGCCATGCCATGGACTGTAGCCCATCAGGCTCCTCTCCCCAAGGAATTCTCCAGGCAAGAATACTGGTGTGGGTAGCTATTCCTTCCTCCAGGGAATCTTCCTGACCCAGGGATCAAACCTGGGTCTCCTGCATTGCAGGCAGACTCTTTACCATCTGACCTACAAGGGAAGCCATTTACATGACATTCTCCAAAAGAACTTAGCTTTAAAAAAAATAATAATGTGTGCCATTTTTTAAGTCTTTATTGAATTTGTTACCTTATTACTTCTGTTGTTTACATTCTGGTTTTCTGGCCATGAGGCACGTCAGATCTTAATTGCCTGACCAGGGATCTGAACCCACTCTCCCTACATTGAAAAGTGAAGTCTTAACCCCTGGAATACCAGGGAAGTCTCCAAGAGAACTTATCTTGACAGAGGAATGGGAAGATGCCAGGAGTTGGGGAGGGATGTCCAAACAGACAGCCTAAGGGAGTTTGTTGTTGTTCAGTTGTTCAGTCGTGTCCAACTCTCCGTGACCCCATGGACTGCAGCACACTAGGCTTCCCTGTCCATCACCAGCTCCCGGAACTTTCCCAAACTTATGTCCATTGAACTGATGATGCCATCCAACCATCTCATCCTCTGTTGTCCCTTTCTCCTCTCGCTTTCAATCTTTCCCAGAATCAGGGTCTTTTCCAATGAGTCAGCTCTTCACATCAGGCAGCTAAATGGAGCTTCAGCATCAATCCTTCCAATGAATGAATATGAAGGGTTGATTTCCTTTAGGATTAACTTGCTCGATCTCCTTGCTGTCCAAGGGACTCTCATGAATCTTCTCCAACACCACAGTTTGAAGGCATCAATTCTTTGGTGCTCAGTCTTCTTTATGGTCCAACTCGCCAATCCATACATGACTATTGGAAAAGCCATAGCTTTGACTATACAGATCTTAGTCAGCAAAGTAATGTCTCTGTTTTTTAAAATGCTGTCTAGGTTTGTCATAGCTTTTTTTCCAAGGAGTATACGTCTTTTAATTTCATGGCTGAGGTCACTGTCTGCAGTGATTTTGGAGCCCAAGAAAATAAAGTCTGTCACTGTTTCCATGGTTTCCCCATCTCTTTGCCATGAAGTGATGGGACCAGATGCCATGATCTTTGTTTTTTGAATGTTGAGTTTTAAGCCAGCTTTTTAACTCTCCTCTCTAACTCTCATCAAGAGGCTCTTTAGTTCTTCACTTTCTACCAAGGAGTTTGAGGGAATGATAAAGCTAGGTGGGTCAGTATCCAGATTGTGGCCACAGTAGTATTAATGTGCACATGTGCCAAAAAGTCTGCTAACCTGCACATTGAAGAGTCAATCCAACCATACATGAATTATAAAATAGTATGAGAAAGTGAATGAAGGGGGAAAATATACTCAAGGGTTGAAATTTTCTTTAATTAATAATTTTTACTATTTCATCAAGCTTCAGCGATAAAATCAAGTGACAATGGCTCCCCCCAACCCCTTTTTCTGCACAGGTGCTGTGATGAACAGTATCACGACTTCCAGTGCATTTGTTGCTGTTGCTGATTTCTGCTAAGGCACCAGCATGATGCCTGAGTACCTTCAGGGTAAATGCCAGCCCACAGAAGAAGGCAAATGATGCAGCGTTAACGTCATGGTTGGGGGTCTGACATTGTGGGTCCCGGAAAGGATCTGGGGGACCTCAGGGGCGTGCTGAGCACATTTGGAGAAGTGATTTCTAGCACCTGGGAGGCATGGATAACCTTCCTGTTTTGCAGATGAGGAAACTAACATTTGGAGAGGTGAAGTCATTTGCCCAGAGGAACAGGAAAAGGCTTAAACGCTGGACTGCTGGACACAGAGCAGGTGTAACTGTCCAGGGAGTTGGACAGTCTGGTGCTTGTAAAACTTAGGGGCATGAGGCCTTGAGTAGCTGAGGACAGCTGAATTATATTTAGTATCATTAGTATAACAGTATACTATGATATAGTATAGGTCTATATGGAATTTGATTTACTATGTACTATAAACAGCACAAGTACATTAGTGTACTGTGAAAAAATGAAAGTGCTAGTCACTCTAATCTTCCTGACCTGGGGATCGAACCTGGGTTTCCTGCATTACAGGCAGGTTCTTTACCATCTGAGCCACAGGGGAGCCCACTAATGTATTGTATGCCATTTAATTTCCTATGTACTACAACAGCATATAATAAACTAATATGCTATATATAGTTTGATTATATACCATAATAGCATATGGTGAACATAGTATATGTCATTTAATTTAATGTGATACCATGTGCTATCACACAGCATACAAAAATATATGTGATTTAATTTACTACACACTATAGCATAACATACAGTAAATTAATATGCTGTATATAATTTACTAAACTGCATACATTCATCATATACAACATGTTAAACATGAGTGAGTGCTAAATCACTTCAGTCATGTCCGACTCTGTGCGACCCTATGGACTGTAGCCTGTCAGGCTCCTCTGTCCACGGGATTCTTCAGGAAAGAATACTGGAGTGGGTTGCTATGCCCTCCTGCAGGGGATCTTCGCAACCCAGGGATCAAACCCGTGTCTCTTACGTCTGTTGCATTGGCAGGTGGGTTCTTTACCAGTTGCATCACCAGGGAAGCCCATAACATACTATATAGAGAGAAATAAATACATATATTTCTTTAAAAAAATGTAGCCTTGTCACAGAACATTTGGAGAAAGAAAAATAACCCTTAATTCCAGATGCAGGTTGTATTTTATTCTATTTCTTGTCATTCCACCTCCCCTTTGTACATCTAGCTGTTTCTTTTAAAAAAAAAAAAAGCATAATATCTACCAAATTGTACCTCCACTTCTGGCCCTGGGTCTTTTCACCCAATATTTAATCCTAAGATGTTGTGCATCATGCTACACAGCTGCACTGTCCAATTTGGTAGCTGACAGCCATTTAAATTTAAATGGATGACACTTGCATAAAACTGACAATTTCCTTTCTCTGTGGAACTAACTCCGTTTCAAGCACTCAATCGCCATGTGTGGTAGGTGTCTGGGGAGCACAGACAGAGAACATTTCCATCATCTCAGGAAATTCTATGGAGGCAGCACTGCTCCAAAAGCTTTCTAACCATCCATGCCATGGGTGATGCTCTTGCCATAGGTTCTGCTCTTGGCGTGGGTGCCACTTTTGCTGTGGGTGTCATGAGTCTCACTGGTGTCTCGGGTGTCGCTCTTGTCTCAGGTGCTGCTAAAAATTTAAAATTAAAAAAAATTGTTTTGGCTGCCCAGGATGGAGGATCTTAGTTCCCTCACCAGGGATGGAACCCGTGCTCCTTGGAGTGGAAGTACAGAATCTTGAATACTGGACCTCCAGGAAAGTCCCCTAACCAGCATTTTAAAATAAAGACTGTCTCTGGGATAAAAGATGCAAAGATTTCAAAGGGTAAGCAGTGTTCCTGTCTCCTACCCATCCCCAACTTCTGTCTCTCTCCCCAGACACCACCATGGCCTCTTGCTATCCTCCCTTTAAAAAATATTCTTTCCCTATGTGAGCATGTAAGGGCTTCCCTAGTGGCTCAGTTGGTAAAGAATCTGCCTGCAATGCATGAGACCTGGGTTTGATCTCTGGGTCGGGAAGATCCCCTGGAGGAGGGCATGGCCACCCACTCCAGTATTCTTGCCTGGGAAATCCCATGGATAGAGGAGCCTGGCAGGCTACAGTCCTTGGGGCTGCAAAGAGTCAGACAAGATTGAGCAACTAAGCACAGCATATATTGTGAGGCGAGAGTAGGCCTTCCTACTTGGTAAGATTATCAGGCCACCTGGACACAACCAATTAGCTTTTGCTTAACACTGACCACTGTTTGCCAATTAGGACCAATTAGCTTTCACTTAATACTGACCGCTGTTTGCCAATTAGGAAATTAGGAACGGGGTGGAAACCCCCAGGAAAGTCGCGTGCGCGAAAGTTTTGACCAATGAAATTGCTTTGCAAACATGTAACCAATCTGCTTCTCACCCTATAAATTTGTGTAACAGCTTGGGCTCGGGGCTCTCTGACCCGCACCACTGCATTGGTTGCAGCAGAGAGTCCTGGCTGCAGCAGAGAGTCCTGGCTCGAGTCAGTAATAAACTTCCCTTCCTGCGAGTTGCATTGTCTTGGAGGCCTTCTCTATTCCTGCTCGGGGATTCGGACATCGGGCATAACAATATGAGCATAACAGTATGTATCCCCATCTTCTCTCTATATATTTTTTAAAATTTTGTTTTGGCTGTGTTGGGCACACAGGCTTCATTGTGGCATACGGCTTCTCTAATTGCAACACGTGGGCTTACTAGTCCCGTGACACGTGGGATCTTAATTCCCTGGCTAGGGATTGAACCCACGTGACCTGCATTGAAAAGCAGGTTCTTAAGCACTGGATCACCACAAGTCCCCGCATCTTCTTTTTTAAAAATACCTGCTGTTTTGTACCTTGTTTTCCCCACTATGTCTATTGAGAATTGTTCCTTGTTAGTACTACAGAGCTCCCTCTGAAAGCTCTAGGGGAGGATGTTTCCTTGGCTCCTCCAGCCTCTGGGGGCGTCAGCGTTCCTTGGGTTGTGACTGCATCACTCCAGTCTTTTTGTCTCTGTCTTCACTGGGCCTTGTCCTCTTTATCCCTCCCAAATCCCATTCTGCCTTTCTCTCTTTAAAAAAAAAAACATTTTTTTTTAATATAGTAGCAGAGAACAGAGGCTCCTCTCTGGCTGTGGTGCATGGGCTTCTCCTTGAGGTGGCTTCTCTAGCTGTGGATCGCAAGCTAGGGCACATGGGCTCAGTACTTGCAGCTCGCAGGCACTAGAGCACGGATGGGCTCAGTAGTTGGAGCACCGGGACTCAGTGGCTCACATCATGTGGAATCTTCCTGGACCAGGGATCAGACCCGTATCCCCTGCATTGGCAGGCAGATTCTTATCCTCTGCACCAACAGGGAAGTCCTTTGCCTTTCTCTTACAAGGACACTTATTGGATTTAGAGCCCATCCTAACATCGGAGATGATCTCATTCAAGATTCTTAATTACATCTGCAAAGGCCCTTTGGGGGGTCACAGTCCCATGTTCAAGGGGTGAGGACTTGGACACACCTTTTTGGGGGGGATTCTATTCAGTCTTCTCCCGTGAGTCTGCGATACATAGAGTGACTGATGAGGTCAAAGAGGCAAGTAGGGTCTTTTTTTAAGAAGACTAGCTTTTACTCTAAATGTCGGGGGAAGAGACTGAATAGTTTTCAACCAGAGATTAGCCACCAGCTGGCTGAGACATGGAAACAGACTTCAGTGGATCAAGGTGGAGACAGGAATGAATGCAGAGGTGATGGTAGAGCCTGGACTGGGTGGGTGGCTCCTGAAGGGTCGAACTGGGGACAATGGGGAGGAATTGAGAATGACTCTGGGTTTGGGGCCTGAACAGCTGAGTGAGTGAATGGCCATTAATGAGATGGAGAAGGCTGGGGGCCAGTCAGATGGGCCAGGAGGGAGGTATTGGTCATCACCCCCATACTGCAGCGGAGTCTCAGAGAAGGAAGGGCTTGGCCAAAGTCATGCATGTGTGCTTAGTCACTCAGTCTTGTCCCATTCTTTGCGACCCTTTGGATTGTAGCCCACCAGGCTCCATGGGATTTCCTAGGCAAGAAAACTGTAATGGGTTGCCATTTCCTCCTCCAAGGTATCTTCCTGACCCAGGGATTGAACCCGTGTCTCTGGTGTCTCCTGCATTGCAAGCAGGTTCTTTACTCACTAAGTCATATATATATATATATATATATATATGTATATATATGTATATATATTTTAATAGCACTAACTGAATTAACCAGAGAAGGCAATGGCACCCCACTCCAGTACTCTTGCCTGGAAAATCCCACGGACGGAGGAGCCTGGTGGGCTGCAGTCCATGGGGTTGAGAAGAGTCGGACATGACTGAGTGACTTCAGTTTCACTTCTCACTTTCACGCATTGGAGAAGGAAACGGCAACCCACTCCAGTTTTCTTGCCTGGAGAATCCCAGGGACGGGGGAGCCTGGTGGGCTGCCCTCTATGGGGTCGCACAGAGTTGGACACGACTGAGGCGACTTAGCAGCAGCAGCAACTGAATTAACCACCTTGTGTGTGTTCTCCAAACCCATGTATGGTGGGTTGAATTGTGTCTCTTCATAAACTTGTTTGATTCAAGTCCTAATCTTTGTCACCTGTGACTATGATCTTACTTGGAAATGGGGTCTTTGCAGATGTTAATCAAGTTAAGAAGAGGTCATAAATGGATTAGGGTAGACCATGTCCTTGTAAGGAAAGGGAAAGTTGGACACAGGCGCATAGGAAGAACATCATGTGATGATGGAGGCAGAGGTTGGGTGATGCAGCCCCAAGCCAAGGAATGCCATGGAAGCTGGAAGAGGCAAGGAAGGACTTCCAGCATCTAGAAATGGAAAAGAATAGATTTCTGAGAACTTTCATGGTGGCCCAGTGACTAAGACTGTGCATTCCCAAGGCAAGGGGTCTGGGTTTGATCCCTGGTCAGGGAACTAGCTCCCATGTGCAACTAAAGGTCTAGCATGACCCTGCATGCTGTGACTGAGACCCGGTGCAACCAAGTTAATTAAATAAATAATAAATATATATATATTTTAAAAAAGAGCCGATTTCTATTGTTTTAAGCCACCTTGTCTGTGGGACTTTGTTATAACATCCCCAGGAATCCAGCTCACCAAGCTTTGTCCAGGGGGCTCCATCATGATGTGACCTGGAGCAGCAAGCTCCATGGCTCAGTCTGACGGCACTGCTACAACATGACAGACTGAATGGTTTAAACAACAGACATTTATTTCTCAGAGTGTGGAGGCAGAAAGCCCAAGAACAAGGTGCTGATCAGATTTGGTGTCTGGTGATACCCCAATTCCTGACTTGCAGACAGTTGCCTTTTTGCTGTGTTCTCACATGACCTTGCTTCTCTGTCTTTCTCTTAGAAGGACACTAATCTTATCATGAGGGGCCTACACTTTTGACCCAATCATGTAAACCTAATCACCTCCCAAAGGTTCCTAATCACCTCCAAACACTATCACAAGACAGTTAATTTTATGTGTCAACTTAACTGGAGGGTGGGCCCAGATAGCTGGAGAAAGGGATGTGTCCATGAAGGTGTTGTCAGAAGAGATGAGCGTCTGAACTGGTGAACTGAGTAAAGCAGATGGCCCCCGCCAACATACTCGGTCAATCAGCCGAGGCCTTGTTCAGGTCAGTTCAGTCGTTCAGTCGTGTCTGACTCTGTGACCCCATGGACTGCAGCACGCTAGGCCTCCCTGTCCATCACCAACTCCCAGAGCTTGCTCAAACTCATGTCCATCGAGTTGGTGATGCCATCCAACCATCTCATCCTCTATCATCCCCTTCTCCTCCTGCCTTTCAATATTTCCCAGCATCAGGGTCTTTTCCAATGAGTCAGTTTTTCACATCAGGTGGCCAAAGTATTGGAGCTTCAGCTTCAGGATCAGTCCTCCCAGTGAATATTCAGGACTGATTTCCTTTAGAATGGACTGGCTGGATCTCCTTGCAGTCCAAGGGACTCTCAAGAGTCTTCTCCAACACCACAGTTCAAAAGCATCAATTCTTCAGCACTTAGCTTTCTTTATAGTCCAACTCTCACATCCATACATGACTACTGGAAAAACCATAGCCTTGACTAGATGGACCTTTGTTGGCAGAGTAACGTCTCTGCTTTTTAATATGCTATCTAAGTTGGTCATAGCTTTTCTTCCAAGGAGTATACGTCTTTTAATTTCATGGCTGGAATCACCATCTGCAGTGATTTTGGAACCTCCCAAAAATAAAGGCTCTCACTATTTCCACTGTTTCCCCATCTATTTGCCATGAAGTGATGGGACCAGATGCCATGATCTTAGTTTTCTGAATGTTGAGTTTTAAACCAACTTTTTCACTCTCCTCTTTCACTTTAAGCAGAGCAAAAGATAGAGGAAGGGCAAATTCACTCTCCCTGCTTAAACTGAAATATCTGTCTTTTCCTGCCCTTAGACATTAATACATCTGACTTTGTTTTTTTTTTTTTGGCCACATCATGCAGCATGCGGGATCTTACTTCCCTGACTAGGGATTCAACCTGTGCCCCCCTGCATTGGGAGTATGGAGTCAACCACTGGACCACTAGGGAAGTTCCTGATTCTTGAATAATTTGTTATGATAGCCTCAGCAAACTAATATGCCCACTGAACAAAATCCTATAAAGACCTTCTCTCCACACCATGACCCTGGAACAAAATTACAACTAGATAAGTGAATGACAGGCCTGTTCTGTCTGAATGCATACATGGGCACTTGTCCGTGGGCAGTCACACATTCTTTTTTTAAAAACAAACATTCCAGACTGTTTCCTGAAGGGATGAACATTTTTCAAAACCCTATAAAGCAAAGGCTTTTGTTTGTCTATCTTTTGGATTTTTTTTTTTAATTACAAAAGTAGTACAATATGGATAGGTGAATCACTTTGCTGGAAGCCCAAAATAAGAAATCTAGAACAATTAAAAAGGAAAAATGCAAACTATAGGGAATCCCTTGGGGTCCAGTAGTTAGGACTCTGCACTTTCACTGCCAAGAGTGTGGATTCAATCCCTCACTGGAGAATTAAGATCCCACAAGCTGCATGGAGTGGCCAAAAAAATAAAATGAAATGACATAATATAACATCACACAAAATAAAAAGAACCTGTTATTTAAAAAGGAATTCCCTGGTGGCTCAGATAGTAAAGAATCTGCCTGCAATGCAGGAAATGAAGGTTCAATCTACAGATTGGGAAAAGTTTTTTTAAAAAATGCAAAGTATAGAGAAGAGTATGAAGTAAAAGGAGAGCGAGACTTACTTCCTCTCATCCGTAACATGCCTTCCCAGAGGTAACCACTATGAACAGCCCTTTTATTATGCACATATGAACATATGTGAGGCTTCCCAGGTGGTGCCAGGATAAAGAATCCGCCTGCCAATGCAGAAGACCTAAGAGACTTGGACTCAATTCCTGGGTTGGGAAGGTCCCCTGGAGGAGGGGGTGGCAACCCACTCCAGTATTCTTGTCTGGAGAATCCCATGGACAGAGGAGCCTGGTGGGCTACAGTCCATAGCGTCACAAAGAGTCAGACACGACTGAAGTGACTTAGTATGCATACATGAACATAAATGGGGAAAAAGCTTCTATTTTGACCAAAATGGACTCATACAACATGTACCCTTTGGCACCTTGCTTTTGTCACATTATAATATAACATGGACACCTTCTCAGGGCAAAGCCTTGAAGACCTAGTTCATTCATTTTCATGGCTGCATAGAATTCTATCAAGTGAATGACTTATACTTTATTTATGCAGTTTCCTAAGATGGATGGCTACATTGTTTTTAACTTTCCATATTACAACTTAAGTTGAGCAGTGGAACCAGACTACCAGACTTCCGGGGTTCAAATCCCATCTGTCCATTTCAAGTTGGTTGTATTAGTTATTCACTGCTGTGTAACTACCATCCCCCCAAACACAACAGCTTAAAACAACAAATACTAGTTATCCAGAGTTTTAGGAGCAGAAATGTGGGAGTTGAGCTCAGTAGTTTAGGCTTGGGGTCTCTTATGAGGCTGCAATCAGATGTCAGCCAGGGCTATAGTCATGGAAGGCTTAAGTGGTACCGGAGCGTGTGTGTGTGTGATAGTCATTCAGTTGTGTCCAGCTCTTTGTGACTCCATGGACTGCAGCATGCCAGGCCTCCCTGTCCTTCACCATCTCCCAGAGCTTGCTCAAACTCATGTCCATTGAGTTGGTGATGCCACTCAGCGATCTCGTCCTCTCTCACTCCCTTCTCCTCCCGCCTTCAATCTTTCCTAGCATCAGGGTCTTTTCAAATGAATCAGTTCTTCGCATCAGGTGGCCAAAGCATTGGAGCTTCAACTTCAGCTTCAGTCCTTCCAATGAATATTCAGAATTGATATCCTTTAGGATTGACTGGTTTGATCTCCTTGCAGTCCGAGGGACTCTCAAGAGTCTTCTCCAGCACCACAGTTCAAAAGCATCAATTTTTCAGTGCTCAGCTTTCTTAATGGTCCAACTCTTTCATCCATACACGACTGCTGGAAAAACTATAGCTTTGACTATACTTACCTTTGTTGGCAAAGTAATATCTCTTATCTTTGTTGGCAAAGTAATGCTTTTTAATACACTGTCTAGATTTGTCACAACTTTTCTTCCAAGGAGCAAATGTCTTTTAATTTCATGGCTGAGGTTACTTTCTGCAGGGATTTTGAAAGTCAAAGGGAAGCTGCTCAGTCATGTCCAACTCTTTATGACCCCATGGACTGTAACCCACCAGGCTCCTCCATCCTTGGGATTTCCCAGGCAAGAGTACTGGAGTGGGTTGCCATTTCCTTCTCCAGGGGATCTTCCCCACCCAGGGATCGAACCTCGGTCTCCCTCATTGCAGGCAGACTCTTTACTGTCTGAGCCACAAGAAAAGCTAAAGCTAGCACAAGGAGCTGGGGTCGTTTGGGGGGACGTGCAGTGGCAGTGGAAACCCACGAGGTGAAGAAAGGGGCAGGAAGGCGATCACCTGGAGCCAGATCGACCCGCCCCACCCGCGGCGAGGAAGGCCGACAGCCCACGCTGGGTCCAAGAGGGGTGCAGCGCGCTGCCACCGGCAGCGTGGAAGAATGAGGGGGAGACCCCAAAATAAAGTCTGTCACTGATTCCACTGTTTCCCCATCTCTGCCATGAAGTGATGGGACCGGATGCCATGATCTTTGTTTTCTGAATGTTGAGCTTTAAGCCATCTTTTTCACTTTCCTCTTTCACTTTCATCAAGAGGCTCTATAGTTCTTGTTCACTTTCTGCCATAAGGGTGGTGTCATCTGCATATCTGAGGTTATTGATATTTCTCCTGGCAATCTTGATTCCAGCTTGTGCTTCATACAACCCAGCATTTCACATGATGTACTCGGCATATAAGTTAAAAAAGCAGGGTGACAGTATACAGCCTTGATGCACTCCTTTCCCAATTTGGAGCAAATATGCTGTTCCATGTCCAGTTCTAACTGTTGCTTCTTGACCTACACGCACATTTCTCAGGAGGCAGGTCAGGTGGTCTGGTATTCCCATCTCTTTAAGAATTTCCCAGAGCTTGTTGTGACCCATACAGTCAAAGGATTTAGCATTGTCAATGAAGCAGAAGTAGATGTTTTTCTGGAATTCTCTTATTTTTCTATGATCCAGTGGATGTTGGTAATCAGACCCCTGGTTCCTCTGCCATTTCTAAATCCAGCTTGTACACATGCACATACTATTACCTCTGCTTTATTCTGTTTAGTAGAAGCTAGTCATTAAGTGCAACCCACACTCAAGGGGAGGAGAGTTAGTTTCTACTTTTTGAGGGGATGACCATCAAGGAATTTACAGTCAGATTTAAAAACCATCACACTCAAGTGCACATGGAACCTCCTCCAGAATAGATCACATCCTGGGCCATAACTCTAGTCTTGGAAAATTCAAAAAAATTGAAATCATTCCAGTCATCTTTTCTGACCACAGTGCAGTAAGATTAGATCTCAATTACAGGAAAAAAATTGTTAAAACTTCAAACATATGGAGGCTAAAGAACACGCTTCTGAATAACCAACAAATCATAGAAGAAATCAAAAAAGAAATCAAAATATGTATAGAAATGAATGAAAATGAAAACACAACAACCCAAAACCTATGGGGCACTGTAAAAGCAGTGCTAAGGGGAAGGTTCATAGCATTACAGGCTTACCTCAAGAAACAAGAAAAAAGTCAAATAAATAACCTAACTCTACACCTAAAGCAACTAGAGTAGGAAGAAATGAAGAACCCCAGGGTTAGTAGAAGGAAAGAAATCTTAAAAATTAGGGTAGAAATAAATGCAATAGATACTAAAGAGACCATAGCAAAACAAAAACAAAGCTAAAAGCTGTTTTTTTGAAAAAATAAACAAAATTGACAAACCATTAGCAAGACTCATTAAGAAACAAAGAAAGAAGAACCAAATTAACAAAATTAGAAATGAAAATGGAGAGATCACAACAGACAACACTGACATACAAAGGATCATAAGAGACTACTACCAGCAGCTCTA